>NC_031770.1:3155518-3218018 GCF_001522545.3 Parus major
CCAGACACATGAACGTGTTTTGCCTTCAGTGTTCAAACACTGAGTGATTCCCACCAAACCTTACCCATGCCCAACATCCAGGTTTTGGCTGGGGTGGTACTGCCTTCCCCTTCAAGGTCTCCCCAGAAAATACTGCAATGAATTAACTGATGGAAGTTTTGGGGTAAAACTATATTTCTATATTTGGCAGCTTCTCCACTTCTAAACTGACTGGTTTGGCAAAAAAAAACCAAACAAGCTATATATTAAGTTTAATCCTAAATATTAAAAATTAAAATGGAGTCTTTTTAGCTATGGCATTGGTAGCTCTTTGTAATTAACCTATCCTCCTCCCCAGAGAAACTTGGGTTTAATTTAATTTTTAAGGGGATGAGGAGCATTATTTATTGGTGTCTTTCAGGAAGGCTGTGGGCAAACACACCAGCAGCAGTGGAAGGAGTCCGAAATTTTATTCTCAGTTTGTATTTTTTCCTCATGCTGGTTTTGGAATTTGAAAGGTTGAAACTGGGATAATTAATAGGATGTAATTTTAAAACAAAGATGGGGGATGCAAAATGGGAAGATCCAGGCACCAAAAAAAATAAATAATAAAATAAAAATTTTAAAAAAGGCAGAAAGAGCAGACTTTGAAGGATGAAGGCAATGCCAACATTTAGCTATATCAGCCAAGGTACAGCCCCCATAGAGGCAAAGATGTTGAACCAGATTGAACCACATGCTGAGGTGTCAGGGAATACACTGGAGCACACAAGCTGCACACACTATCATACATCCCCCTCTGCTGAGGACTGGACAACCTTGTGCCAAATTCTGTGCCCCCAGCCATGGTTTACAAGGGCTCAGCAGCTCCAAGAATTAAGTCTGGTTTGAGGATTAAGGCACAGAAGGTGTAAAAGGCAGAAGATAAATACACAGTGTTTCTGCAGCTCTTACCATGGGCTTTGCTTTCCAAAACTGCAACCATTGCTCCTGGCAGGAGCACTAAAAATTCCATTTGGGAATGAAATGCTTGTTCTGCCCTACCTGACCAGGACTGAGAAGGGCGCTACCAACAGCCCCAAAACACGTTTGATGCAGCACTGGGAAGCAAACTGGGAAGAAAAGGATTCTTTCAACACCTCTATTCTGATATTTCCTTACAAATAGGTGCCCATATTTGTACCACGCCAAAGGAGAACCACAGAGGATTTCTTCTCCTCTTGTGGAGCGAGATAAGAGCTGAGCAGATGTTTTGCAGGAAACCTCAATTTATGACTTAGGCAAAACCTTGCACAATCCAACCACAATGTTTTGGGTTTGTTAGAAGGGCCAGAGCGGGAATCTCCCCTGGTTTGCAGGTTTTTCTAGACAGCTCTCCTCATCAGGACACAATATTTATAGAAGACTTGCACCCAGAGGATGAGCCAAATGGGAAAAACAGGCTTTTTTTTTTTTTTTTTTTTTTTTGCAGGTGCTATAATTGTGCCTGTGAGTGCTGCCACTGACACTTCTAACTTCTAATTAGACTTACAAATCAAGCACTGGGATGCCAAGATGGTTTCCCAGCCTGGAAGAGTGGTTTCAACCCACAGCATTTCATCCTCAGACCCATTGGGATGGGAGCATGGAGGGAAGGCAAGACATGCAGGCAGGGATTCCTGGGAAACCAGGAGCTTAATAGGGTCAGAAATGTCTTTATGGCACTTCAGCACCGGCAAAGCCAAGCACAAAAACTGGGGTGTCCAAGTCCCCTTTCCTTTGGGGAATCCACAGTCCTGCTACTACACAAGTCAAATTACACCATTCCTGGCTCCAATATCTGAGCATCCACAGCTCCCACTAAATCCAGTGTCTGATTGGACTGTGCAGAGCTGGACCCTGTGATTAAACAAAAGAAAAAACATATTCAGTCAGAAGAAGGGGAAGGTTTTAAGCAATTCTTCCTCTGGAAGTGAAAATACCCAGAAATAGACTCTTTAAACTAACACAACTTACTCAGTGTAAATATTATGTTTCCAAGGTCCAAGTCTGGAACATTCAACTTTACGCCATTTCCCTTTTTTTCTACATGCATATTTATAAAATATTCTATATTCTTGAGCATCCCAATCTCACCATGGTGCACAGCCACAGAGTGGTTATCGATGTCATAAATAAAAAAACACCAAACATGGTGAAATCAAAAGGTCACTTGCATAACTGTCAGGGAAAGCAGCGATGAAATGATTTACAGGCACAGGAAATATAATTCGGCAGCGAGGAATTCCTTTGGCAGTTAATGGAATTAATTCCACGCAGCCCATCACTGGTTTAGAGAGGGAGCCCTGAGTGATAAACAACTCTTTGGGAAGACAGATTCGAGGCCATGAGCAACTTGGGAGCGCCTTTAATGGCTAACCAAAACCTCTGGCTTCAGGAACGAGGCGGAGATGTGAGCACAGAGCTAGGGGGATGCCTGTGACGCTTCCACGCATCCCTCACTTCCCATCAGTAGCTCCCAAGAGGCACCGGGTACCACAAATCCCATCACATCACCCAGACACATCCACATGGCATCCCCAGCAAGGCTGGTTCTGGAATGATCCACTGGTTAAGCCATTAAAAGGGAAATAAAATTTAAAAAAAACCCTGAGCATTTAAAATACTAATAGTTTAATAGTTCTTTCATTGAAAGCGGGATCTGTAAGTGCATTACAATGTGTCGCTTTATGCCTGTCCTGTAGTCAAATTACACGCCCGTGTGTGAGCGCGAGCTTAAGTGGCATTTAAAAATAGCCCTGGCTATTACTGCTAGCACATAATAAATTAATGATGGAGCATTTAGCTCTGCCTACAACCCCACAACCTTGTTCCTGAGCAAGCGGGACACAAGCTGCAAATAACCCCGCCGAGTCCCCGGGGACTGCGGCTCCCAAAATTGGGAGCCCATCGCCAAAACCCCTGCTTTGGCCAAAGAACTAAGCCCAGGAAGGCAGGAGGGACCTCACCTGCATGCCCACCCTCCCTGAGCCATCCTCCCTGCAGCGACACCCATCATCTGATTTTTATTTTTATTTCCCCCCACCCCTTGCTTTCAGCTTTGAATGGCAATTAGGAAAAGGTTAACCGAGTGCCTTTCTCCCAGGAATCCTCTTCCTCCTTTCAAAATAACAGCGTTAGCAAAAGAAAATCCCAGATTAGGCTAACAGGTAGGAGCGTGGTGCAGCCCTGGGAGATGCTGTTGGAAGTGGGGAGATTGGGAGAATCATCCCAGCGGGAGACTAATACTCATCATTCGGAGCTGCAGCTGAGGCCTGCTTGAGTGACAGGCAGCCGGGAGCTGAAAGAGCCGCTCATATCCCACAACTGCTGGCATGCAGACTTGAAAGAGATTTATTTCAGGATAATTAGCTGGGAGTATTAAAGGTGGCAGGAAAGATCTGCAATTACTGTTTAGCAAACAGAATGGAGGCAAAAAAAATTAAAAAAAAATAAAAAAAAAAAAACTGCGGTGGGGGGGAAGAGACAAAAATGAAATTAAAACCCCCAAATATTTCTCCACTTGAAAGATGTTAAATAATTGAAAGAGTTCAAAGCAACTTTATTGTATTTAAAGTTGGGAATTTGGTGGGGGAAAGAGGGAGCTACATCATATGAAATCAGCAGAGTCTTTCCCAAAATGGGGCTCTGCAGAGGTGAAATTTCCCAACTTACATGGCAAGTAGGAGCTGCCTCCACTTTCTTCCCTATTTGCACACTCCTTGGGAGTGTGCAAACATCACCAAAATGTTTACCCTGGAAATATGCATTTTTGATCTAGAAAAAAATAATGTATTTATATCTATACATCTACAATCTCAACGGTCTGAGTTCTGAAGTGGAGTTTTAAGGTTATTTTCTTCCTGCTGCTCTTTTCCAGGGCTGACAAATTTCCCTCTTTCCAGCAAAGGAGATGTGTTTTACAGCTCATTTAAGAAGGTGGGGTCTGCTGGTAGCACCATAAATGTCCCAAAAGAGAGGTACACCAGAGTAACTTTTGGGAGAGGAAGAGATTAAACATATAAAGAATTGTTATTGCAGTTTTCCATAGAAACATAGACTAGTTTGGATTGGAAGGGACCTTAAAACCATCTAATTCCAAACTCCCTGCCATAGGAGGGAGTGGTGACACAGGTGCTGTCTGCATTTTTTATAATGGGGGGGTCTGCTTCTTAAAAGAAAAAAAAAAAAGAAGAAAAAAAAATATGAAGGAAAGAAAGGGATTTTCCTTGTGGAAACCAGGCTGAGTTCAAAACCCAACCAAAGCTTAGAAATTACCACCTCCAGCCTGATTCAACATTTCCCTGTATCAGGCTGGGAGAAGCTTTATTCAGCTCCATCCACATCCCCTGGCAGCCGCTGGCATCACACATGAGCTTGCCTGTGCCAAATATAAATAAAGTTCACCCAACACACAGAGCCTCAAAGCATCCAAGATTTTCATTGGGCTTCAAGACTCATTGTTGCCGAGCCTCACGCTGCTCTTTCAAAACAAGGAGCCTTTTCTGCATTCTGCTCAATGATCTACAGTCCTCCAAAATCATCTATTTATTTATGCTCTATTCTGGGATTTGCCCTCTGCGATGAAAAAAAACCAACACTGCTTGAATTGTGTGGAAATACCAGGCTTGCTTGGCCCACTTTGGGGAGGTTAGATAAAGACTGGGAAAGGCAAAGTGATTTTTAGTTGCCCAGCACCGGGCCCACAAGGGAAGAAAAGGAAAAGCCAAAGAGAGTGACAAGATGGGGCCCCGCTGCCAGATCAGTGCTTGCTATACACAACAGCACACTCAGGCTAAGAAAAAAGGCAAAATCAGAGTATATTGGGTAAACCTGATTGGTTTGGGTTTTGGTTTTTTCCTTTTTCATAAAATAAAAAAGTGGCAAAAAATAGCCAAAATCCACTTTGCTAAATACATCTATTTCAACATGACTTTCACAGGGAGAAGTTTCCCATCTCCAGGATGAAGCTACTGACCCAAAGAAACAAGGTAAAAAGTCATCCCAGAGCAGCCAAAAGCGAGGCACTGAGGACACTCCCCTGGGCTGTGAGAAACCCAGATTCCAGCCCCTGTTTCCCCCTGCCCAGCACAGGCAGGGAGCTGGGATGTCCTGCCTCTCCCCAGGTCCCCTGCAAAACACTACTCACTTTTTTGGGACTTCATGGAAAACCCTCCCAGCTCCATCTTCCCATCACACTCAAGAGCTTAAGGAAAGTCCTGTGGGGTTGGGATTTGTGAAATGAACAGCTTCCCTACATTAAAGGTCTTCCCTTGGTGCTTGTAGAAAGTCCCTAATCTCTGGAGAGCTGCTTGAACAGTTTGTGTATGATTTGTCTCCAGTGCTCTGGAAAGCAAAGTCTGTATTGTGCTTGCTCCCAGGCTGTGATCCCAGATCCAGCAGCTGCATCCTTCACTCCTCACATTGTTACCCCCCACATGAGATCCAACCCATTCAAACCTCCCACAGCAAAGTCAAATCATGATCCAACCTCATCCAGATCACCAGCTACGTTATTCCCAGCATCCCCCACATGGAAAAAAATGTCAATAAAGCATCTCATTCCCCTTGGAAAGACTTTCCAGGTGACTCTGAAGGAAATGCCATGGATCTGCCTCCCTGCTCAGAGGGGCAAGGTGAGGGCACATCATCCCCCAGTGCAAGTGCCATGATCCCACCATCCAGAGGCAGGGTGGCCAGTGGGCAAGTGGCCCCAGACGGGCACCACATGGAATGGGCCCATGTCCCCACCACTCTCCCCCTCTCTGGCCTGGAGAAAGCTCATAGATTTCTCTGCCTCTGCTCCCCAGTGTATCAATCAAAGGAAGATTCTCTCTTCCATTCTTGGGCAGATTAATTATTTAATATTTGTAAAGCACTTCAAAGATGAGAAATGTTAAGCATTGTTATTACCCACATCATTAGGATGATGATGGCTTTATCTCGCTTTTATAAACTTCCTGGGGTAAAACAAGAACTTGAAAACTGTCTCCAAACACAAGAGGTGAGCAAAGTGCTGTGTCCAGCACAAGTCCAACACAGTCAAATGCAGGCAGGATCGGCCCCTCTGCACCTAGAGCTAGGTTAATATTTCCAAAATAATGGGAACAACCAAAGATGTCTGATGGTGCTTGAAGCTTGTTTTGCTTAGGAAGTGACACTCACAGCAGCTCACGGTGTCCAAACCATCCTAAGGCACTCCACAGAGTGAGGAAATTTTCTGCACAAAAGCTGGCACATAATAAAAAAGCAAGAAAATTAGGAATGCTCCTCCAGTGTGCAACTCCTTCCTCCTCACCAACAGCCTCCACACACACCAAAGGTTGGGGAAAACCACCTTACACTTCAAAAAGCACCTGTAAATATTCATGTGGTCTGTGTCACTTAACATCAGCACACTCATTTTCCCAGCTTGGCCCACAACTGTTCACATGTTAAACTACTTAGAAAGCACTTTCTTTTCACTGGCAGTCTTTGAAGTAAATATAAAATATAAATATTTGATTTTAATGGGCAGAACCACAAGCACAGTTCTTCTGGAACAGTCAGAGTATTACACCAGAAAAATAATGCATTTTTAATTATGCTTGAGGTTCCCACCACTGCTTTCCCAGCTTGAGGCAATCATTGCCCTCCTCCACTGCCCAGCTTTCCCTTTGGCCTTAGTGTCCCTCACCAAATAGGAAATTATCAGTCTTTACCCATTTCACCATGTTAGAGACTGCATTTATGAAGTGCCTCAGCTGAAAGTGTTTAAAACACACACAGGAGAGCATCCCCATGTGAGTGTGCAGAAACACACTCTCTTTCCTGGGGTGACAACCAGCTATAAACACAAATCCCACTATGTTTGTCATAAAAACTACCAAGAAGAGGCAGAAACACAACACACTATAGATTTTTGGGCTGCATTTGAATCTGACAAACTGCAAACATATTTCCTTTAAATACTTCCCAAAATGCCTTAAACCTCCAGAAAAGGTGGTTCTCCTTCTCTGCTGTTTGCTCACCTATTTGGTGCCATCCTGTTCCTGCTGTACTGACACAATAACAATTTTTCAGTGCTCCAAATCCTTCCCTGTTTCTTCAAGTTGACAAAGACACGATCATTAATCTGGGCATCGTATTTAAAACCTGCACCTGCCTGCTATAGGAAATCCACGGATGCTTCTTGATATGATAAATAATACCATGATTAGAGATAATTTCATTATGATAGATAGTATTTGCAAGGCAGAGCCTCTAGCCAGGAAAATAAACTGTTTAGCAAAGCCACTTCTGTTCAGGAGTTGTTTTTTGGGATTATGGAGGCAATGGGAAAAGGATCTCATCCAGGTGGGAGCCCACATTTGCTGGATGTCACAGAACTGCTCATCCCAACAGTCTGCCAGCTAAGACAGAAGCCTTTTCCCACTCAGAAGGTGGCCCTTGGATTGGGAATGAGCATTGGGGAAGAATCACAGAAAGGTTTGGGTTGGAAGACACCTGAAAACCATCTAATTCCAACCCCACTGCCCTGGCAAGGTGAGGTGCATAAATGTATATTTACATTGGTAACCCACAGAACTTGTACAGGATCATTTTATAGGTAGATAAAGAGTGAAGAAGATAGAAACAGAGAAAGGTAGACTCTATTAAGAAAAAGTGTTACATCTTTGTAGAGCGGAGTAGCATATTCTGATTTTCTCATATCATCTATGTCTATGTATATATATGGGAAAAAAAATATCTGTGAGAAGCAGAAAACTTGAGTTATTTGACTCATTTCCCAAGGAAAATTTACAAAGAGCTGCTGTAACCCATACCCAGATGACCAAACACTTCCTGAGGAGAGAAAAATCAAGGGGGCTTTTTGGGAAGTTGAATACTGTCCCCTGTGGCTGCACACCAGGCTCGTGCTCGCTCCCAGCCGTGGCTGTTCTTCAGTGGGAGTTGTCACTCCGCTGCTAATAAAATGTGATGGTCTAATTGTATTAGCAATTTCCCATCATGTTATATTAATATGCATCATACTAGTATCCATTTTCACTAATGTGACATGAAAGGCAGTAATTTGATTACTTTTCCCTATGATTATGGGGAGGGAGCTTGGCCTTCTGGATGGGCCATACTCCAGGCAGTCAGAGCATTGAGCCCGTGGTCCTGTCCCTGTCCCCTGCGTCCTCCTCTGCCTCGAGGAGGTCACTCCACCTTTGGGTGTGCTGAAAATACACAGCTCACAAAGTGTGGGGGAATCTTGAGTTAAAGCACACACTGGACATGGGAAGGATGGGCTGGAGCAATCTCCATCCATCGTGGTGTTTTCCCTGTATTTTCACATTTCCCAAAACTCTTCATCGCCATCTTCATTAAAAGAGATGGAAGTTTTTGTACAGGGAAGGCCTCACCTACAGCCTGGCAATGCACACCACTGATGTTCTCCCTGCTCATAAATGATGCCTTACATAATACTTCTCCCTCTTTCCTGGACAAGCCCTTCAGAGCCCTTCTGCCACCACATTCCTTCTGCTCTGCTCCTTAAGGAGGTGAATATGGATGTTTATAAAGCAGAGGAAATTTTTGTCCTGCTGCTGAAGTTATTCTGCAGATTTCACTCCGAGTCCACGCTCAGGATTTGTTTTCTTGCAGCTTTGAGCAAACACTACAGTGCCACTGTGCTGGGTCTACAGCTATAAAATGGGAATTATGGGGGTTTTTTTTTATTCTTCTCATGCTTTGCAAGGGTCTTCTGTGCCTTACTGTGGCTATTTGCTGTCACTTAGGTATCCTTGGTAGGTCCATGGCATAAACATCCTCTCCATGCCTGCAGCCTCCAGAAAACACACCACAAAGTTACAATGCAGTCACCACCTATTTTCCTAATTAAAGAGCTGGTGGCACTGGGAACATTCTTCAGGACCTCTCACCAGAACAGATAAAGGAGGAACTGGGCCTAGAGAAGGTAAGATGTGCCCCAACCCTGAGCAGCCTCCAAGTGGCCAGAAACTACTTGATGTGGGCACACACCTACCCCACAGCAAGGATTTGTGTTAAATCATGCAAGTTTGGACAGTCCCACGCCACTGATTTGCTTCCCTGCCCAGAAGGATAGTCAAAACTCATCCAGCAGCTCTGCTTGCAGTAGAACAATAAAGCATGGGAGAGCTCCATAAATCCCGGTAATGTGCTCCAAGGAAGGCAGCCGCTCCAAGGTCAGAGCTGCAGCTTCTTGGGAATTTTCAGACAAAAGATTTTTCATCAGAAATTGCTGATTCACCGAAACTGAGGCTTTGCCATCCAGCAAACCAATCTCACTGCAGCTTTCATTAGGGGAGATCTCCCTGGCCCCAGGCAGAATTAATGACCACAAGGAGAGAGGAAGAAGCCTCCTCTGAAACAACCTGCAGCTTCCACCTGGCCCACGAGGGACCAGCGCCAGCAGAGTCCTACAAATCCCATTGGCCCATGCACACCAGGAGAAGGCTGTCCCACACCTCCCTGGAGCACCTGTCCCCTAAGAAATTACCTCTTTACCACAGGAGAGGGATGCTCTATACAAGAGGCCTCTCTGAGGATGAGAGCAATGGGCCAATTTCTTTAAAACAAATGCCTTCCCTGCCTTTCTCCTTTGGAAAAATCCAAGCTCCATCAGTGATGGGTGCACAAAGGTCACTTGCCAAGCAGGGGTGGATTCCAGCTCCGAGCACCTTTCTGTGCTTGAAGGAGAGGGAAAAGCAGCAGCAGAGCCAAGAACCTCTCCCAACTCCTGCTGGGCTATCGGTTGCTGCCGGAATAAATCAAAATCAGTTATGGGAAATGTAAAATTATCATTTGGAAATCGCTCTCTCTGAATAATTCAGTCATTGACTTTCACATCAAACAACCATTCCAGCCACCCACACACACAGTTCAGTCTCCTGCTTAGTTTTAAACTCTCTTTAATTATCGGCATTAACCTATCCCATCACTATTTCATCCTCATTCCATGCCGGGGGCGGCCGTTTGATAAAGCACAACCAACTGGAGGACTTTGAGCTGTCCTTCTGCTCCTCCTGCCCAGCCTGGTGGGGCAAGGACACCCCAGCCACAATTTTACCTCCAGCATTCCTCAGAACCTTTCCACAGGGAGAGCAGCATGGAATCACGGAACAGTTTGTCGCAGGAAGGGTCCTGGAAGATCATCTCATTCCAATCCCCCTGTCATGGTCAGGGATATTGTTCACTGGGCCCAGCTGCTCAAATCTCACACAGCCTTGCCTTGAACACTTCCAGGGATTCAGCAGCACACTTGTTCCCACCCCAGCAGAGCCTGGCAGGAGCTGCTGCAACCATCTCTCCCCCAGCTCCAGATAACAATTTCTCCAAATAACAACCGCTCTTCTTCATACCTGCAAGGCATCCCAGGGTGCCCAAGCATCCCCTTTTAGGCTGTTTTTCAGGAAGCCTCTCATTAAGCAGCAAACCAGACCAGCCTTGTGTCCTCACCTTCTCTCAGGGTGTGAATCACACCCAGCAAGCAGGACCCTACCACATACCTGCCTCAATTAACATCCCTCCTCTAACTCCCCAAAACAGCCAGAAATATAAACAATATATCCAGAGCAAAACTTTATCCCTTTTCCCTTAAAGTTCCTTAATCTCCCTGCACTTTGACAACATGTTTAAGTTAGTTTCACATTTTATTTGTCTACTGAGCTCCCAAAGTTGGGAAAATTAGTATTGTGCGTGTGGTTTGATTTAATTAGTAATTGGGGAAATAGGTCTGGCATGTTTCATGGAGGCTTGGGGAAATTGTCAATTAGCATTGTGTTAATTGGTGTCTGCTGTCCTTGCTTTTTAGTTTTTAACCCCTTTTACCTTGTTCCCACTTTTGGTATGTAAAAATCTGGCTGCTTATTATTCTTTAAGTAAAGGATTAATTGCTTGAATTCCTGCCTGTGCCGGGTGTCCTTTTTCCCCCTGTGTGGTGGGATTTGTGCATCTCCTCCAGGCACCGGTTTTGGACACTGGGGTGGAGTTATCCCCTGACCTGGTGTCACCCTGCCCGGGGCTGGGATCTCTCCCCTGCCACCAGCACCAGCCCATCTACCCAGCTTTTCCTCCCAGAGCTTCCTTGCCTTTTCCCCTCTCTCATCCATGCCATTAATCACTCGTTCCAACGGGCACCGAAATCCCCACACTTTAGCCAACAACAATTTGAATAAAGGAAAGATGAGCTAAAAGGAGGGAAGTCTGCCACAAATTTACAAAAGTAAACTTTGGCACGTGAAACACCACCCAAGGAATGGGAAGGATATTCCCTTTAAAAGCTCACACTGTTCTTTTTAATTTGCTATGCTAGGTGTCCAGGAATAAGACAGAGGTTTGCGTATCTACCTGATGGGAATAATTAATTAATTGTTAATTGTTATTAATAACCGAGGTCCTGATCTTGCAGACAGGCACGCACACACTCAGATTTAGGACATCCATGCACACAAGGGTAAGGCACTGGCAATCACTTCCAAGAGAGATGCTCCCAGAGCCTGAGAGCATTTTAAACACACACAAATTCCCAGTCCCTGTGGAGCATCCCATGGCAGAGGGACACCCTGGAGGAGAGCAGGATTTTTGAAGGCACAAAAGCACAATGCCAAGCAAAAATGTTTCATTTCAGCAGCTTGGCTGGAGCATCCCCATCCCTGGAGAATTTTGGGTGCTCTGCCAGGTGAATCCCACCAGCCCAGGCCTGACCCTGTATCCAACTCCTCAGGCACGGCTTGGGATGCCCAGGGAGGGATGTTCCCAAGGGAAGGGCACAGGGGGCTGCTTATGCACCAGCTTGGCAGGGAGCCAGGAAGAGCGAGCAGGTCTCAGAATTATTCAGAGCACAATTAAAACACATCTTTGCAGGGAGAGCCATTTGCATGGAAAACAGCAGAGGAAGACTCCTCCCTTCAGTCCCCGGTTTGGAGGGGAGAGTGTGAGATGATCAGGCAAAGTCATCTCAGCTCAAAATCCACCTGGCAGTGGCCTTAGTCTTGGGCTTCACATTCTTCCCAGTGACTTCCAGAAAACCAGGTGGGTGTGGAGGAGGTGACCCAATCTCAAAGCAGGTGTTTTTGGAACTGATAATGCCCAGATTGGCACAAAAATGTGAAAAATTATCAAATCATGTAAGACACAGTCACCCGACAACAAGCAGCAGGACCCACAACCGTGAGCAAGAAAATCTGCAGGACCACCAGTAAAAGATGCTGTTTTCCAGGGAAAACTGCTGCCAACAACAATGATCCACCTGAGGAATGAAACAGGGGAATTGAAGGAGTTAGCACCATGTTTGAGGGGCTAAATTCAACCAACCTATGAGAAGGTTAAAGGGGCTTTAAATGATATTTGCATAGAATTAGAAAGTAATAATTAAAGTAGTGACTCATTTGAAAGGAACTACACTAATACTGTCTTCACAATAATTATCTCACCAGAATTTCAGAGGCTGAATTATTTTCTATTGGATTTACAATTAATTTTGTAAAAATAACAAATCCTCCCTAAGAGGGACCATGGTACTATAATGATAGCACTTGAAAGTGGCACGCAGGCATTAAACCACCTGATCTTCCCAACACTTCCATAATGTAGGGAGGCACTGTTTTCTCTCTTTGGGAAGCACATAGATTAGGGAGTTGAGCTCTGCTTTTTACCAAAGTTGGGAAAACTTGTCCCAGCCATCTGAGAGATATTAATCACCTGGAGTACCCATGACACATTTGATCCGGTGCCAGTTCAAGACTATTTCAGGTCCTTGGCAAAGCAAGAATTAACATCTCTGGAAGAATTGTGGCCATCCTACCTCAGAATCTCCATTCAGGAAAACTGCTGTCAGCAAACCTTCTCCAACAGCACCTTGGGAAACAGGGCTTGCTCAGAAATACACCTCAGGGGGCAGGGAGGATGACCACAGAGGACAAACATAAACAGCAGGATGAACCCAGCTCATTATGGGCTTCTCTCAGCCAGACCCTCAGACAAAAGACAAGTCTTTCTAGAGGCTTGGAACAACATATCCCAAACTAAAATATCATCCTTCCAGCCAGCATCTGGGACTGAAGCTGTTGGGGAACACCTCTGCTGGTATCCAGAGTGTCCCACGCACTCTCCAAGCACTGACCCTTGGGTCATTCTTGGGTAACAGCAGGGGTTTAGAAAGCTGAGCTGTGGAGGGGATCACGGATGTGCTCAGATATGGATTAATTAGAATTCCTGCACAGTTTTCTTCTGTTAATTATAGCTTAATTTGATTGCTTAATAGCTCTGGTTTTCGTAATGTTTAGCACCTGTTGTAAATTGCACAAGATAAATTGTCTTCTACCATCTACACTGTTTACTCCTAAAAATTTTCATTTTCCTTTCAGCTCCTGGCTTTGGATTTGAGTGGTTGGCTTTTCTCATCTTTGGCCTTTTCACCAAAGAAATCTCCTTTTTTTTTTTTTCCCCCTCAGTGGGCTATTTAAGCACCAAAGGGGGTTTCTCTTAAATACTTTCCCAAAAGTGAGGATTTTTTAAAATAACGATGGGTAAAGAGATACATCCACACACCACAGAGCATGAAAATGCTGACCCATGGTATTATACAGACTTTCACTCATGGGTCATCCTTCTTCACCGTTGTTGTCCCCTTCTCCTTTTCCAAGGTGAGGGGGGACGTTCATCCTTCTCTCACAGGATTATTAGACAGAAGTGGAGGCCCTGCATCATTAATTGATTTCTTCCATACATTGTGCTATGATACAATTTTTCAAGGCTGTGCATAATTGTGTTCCCTGTGCCACTGCTCTATGTTCTGTCCTTGTCATATTGTCATTGAAGGCTGATTCCACCCTCTGTAATTGGAGATGTTCTACTTTTGGACAAAGGTGTGGGGGCAGCTCAGGGGAACAGCGCTGACATTTACTTCATCAATTTATTTTTATTGTTCCTACATTTATTGCAGCTATAACAGCCCTTTAATAGTTATATCTCCTCCCTGTAGGGTATTCTGGTATTTGAAATTTTTTTAACTCATTTGTTCTCATAGATAACAGTAAAGTGCATTTCACACTAACCTTTAGGTTTCAATCTTCTCTCTTTCTTTGGCTCCGAAGCAGTTGCAGCTTTAAACTTTTACTGCATTGCCAGTCTAAAGGCCACCACCACCGAGTCCATTCTAGCACTGGAGTAACCACAAATTAGTGGTCCTGAAAATTTCAGGGAGGCGAGTCCTAAACCCTGAGTGCCTCTATTACCATAATTCAAACTTGGCCATCCTTTTAATAGAGGGGGGAGAAAAATACAGTAAATACTCACATTGAGTCTCCTTTTACAGTCTTCGGTCAAACAAGGGGTGATAATTGCATCTTTACGACTGCCAAGGAAACTGACTCTGCCACCTCCCGGCTCCTGCCCTTCAGTACCTGCACAGGCAGCAAACGGGCTCAGGGTTCAGACAAAACTGCACCTGAATTCCACAGGTTTCCCTGTGCCATCCTCCCAGCTGGACCTTTCCCTCTCTCTCCGGTTTTATCATGCTTGCTGCTCAAGCTACAGCTAAACAGCACCACAGAGAACAGATTACTGCTGATAATTGACTCAGGGGTGGGGATCAGCAGGACATGTTTGCTGCTCAGAGATGTCCCGGCCCAGAAGGACAGAACACTTTGCTGTGAGCACCCAAATCTGTGCTGCCACCAAGGGAATCCCAATCTTTTGTCCTTTTTTATAATGGAAGCTCTTGGCAAAGCCATTTCTAACTCCACCTGCCCAGCCCTGCTCTCATTTATTGCAGAGATGCTCTTCTTCCTCAAAGCCTCTTTGCTTAAAGACACTGCCAAGAAACAGCTTAATTAAAGTGAATGGAGACATTTGGAGCAAAATTAGGCCAGGTAGATAAGCTAGAAATGAGACAATAAAGGAGAGGGAACAAGTACTTAAAACAGTGAAAAGCCCACGGATTTTTAATGGAACTGACTTTAACATTCACCCACAAGGCCCACTAGAGAAAACAGGATTGATCAGCTGGCTCAGCATTCAACCCAGAATGGCCCAAGAATAAAACTCCTTGTCTTCCAGGTCTATTTTTTTCCTGATCTCTGGTTTTTTACATCCTCATTATTCACGCATCAGGTTGGGTTCATGCATCCAAACGTGAGATGCTGCAGGAGGAGTCCCATCCACTGGGGGTGAGGGCATGGAACCACCCCTGCCAGTCTCAAAAGTGCCATCTTTACTTGAGATACTGCATATTTTTCCTTTACTAGACAAAAAATAAATAATTATAATGGAGAAGAAACACTCAAAAATTCAAGTCTTCAGCCCTATCTTTCCCCCTGTATTTCAATGCTGAGCTTCCAGACACACACAAAGGTGACGACCCTGTGGCTTCCCCACATGAAACACCCTGGAAATAATACAGGGCTCTCCTGGATGTGCCACTACTTGCCATTAATAGGACAAAAAGCTTCTCTCACTGTGATTAAAACTGAGTCTGGAAGGAACAAGGGTAATTTAAAGCACCAATTCAGGGCTATTGGTTGAAGCAATATTTGTGTATCTTTTTCTCAGGAACCTTAGTGACACTTTATTTACAAAAAAACCACAAAGGAGGAAGGCAAAAGGGAGGAAGGAGCTTCAGGAGAGGCTTGCTCATAATTTTTAGATTTTGTGTCACCTGAACACTCTCAGGAAGTCATAAAAAATAACTTCATGTGAAAAGGGAAGGAGGTTTTCCAAAAGCTTCTGAGAAACAGACAAAAGAAGTTACGTTAAATTCCTGGCATTGCAAGAATTTATACTTTCAAGTCAAAGCCAGTTTTCAAATATTCAGTTTGATAATTTGAATTCAATTTGAGAACTAAGCAAAATTTAGTTTTATTGATGATGCACTTGCACTTTACTTAAAGCAATTTGGGGTTTTTTTTGAAACAGCAAACTATTTTCTGAATTTCAGCAAATCTTGCTGCATACTCAAGCAAAGCAAGAAACTGAGTGTGGAATTTTCAGGCACCAGAAGCACTGGGATCTTGCAGCAGGTGATATGGAGCAGGCATACATTGCAATCCCCTCAACCATTCACTCACAAAAAATAACATTATTAAAAAATGTTTGGGTTTTTGGGCTGGTTTTGTTTTAAGTACATCACAGGTTCTGTTCCTCCTGAATGTCCCAGTTTGATGAGAAAGGTAACAAAACCCAGAGAGCTGAAGAAGAAAGTGAAAGCAAAGGCAATAGGTCACAGCCAGAATCTGTAATGAGGGAAAATGGCCATTATAACCATATTGAATTTGTGCTGTTACCCTTCATTTAAGTCTCTGTCATACTTTCTGTCAGGATCCTCCCAGTAGTTTGATTCCAGAGGATTTAAAATTAAACCACCAAAAAATTGCTGTCATTCCACATTTGCCCCCTGCTCACAGGTAGGGCTGTGCTCACACTTCTAAAACTGACACTGATTTCAAGCTTTTATTAATTTATTTGGAGGAGATCTGAAAAAGCAACACCAGAAATTGAAGCAACCTGAGTTTGCATCAGGTCAAATACTTTTCTAACAGTAAGTGCTCCAGCCTGGCAGGATTTTAATTCCAAGGCTTTTCTTGTGTGGAATGAGAGCAATGGTTGATTTAAAACTACAGCTACAAAACCAAAATCCTTTGGTGCTTGGGTTTGAAGCTTAGCAACTTGGCTGGGCAGTATTCCTGCCCTCCCAACAGGAATTTCATAGCATCACAGAATGATTTTGGTTGGAAGGGACCTTTGGGATTATCTTGTTCCAAACTCCTTGTCGTGGGCAGGGACACTTTCCATTGCTTGCTCCAAGCCCTGTCCAACCCAACCATGGTTTCTAGTATCAACCTCCATCAGCAGATGCTTCTGAGCTCGAGTCTCCTCTCCTTAAATTTCCCCACCATCACTTCTCCTGGGAAGAAATTTTCCTTGAGGCCAAATATCTCCACAGTGTAACTTTAACCAAAGCCACTTGCATCAACCAAGGAGTAACTCAATATGGTTTAATTTTGATTAAAATCAAACACACTTCCAAAGCTTGGGATATTTCTGCTTCTAAGTTGTTGTTTTCCTTTTTGCTACCTCCTGTTCCCTATTCTGTGGGTTAGCACTACTTGGTTTTGACTTTGCAGATTTTGTTCCCCCTATTCTTTTAACTTGGTTTTGTATTTATCAGAAATTATGTTAAATTTCACTTTTGCAACAATAACAACAACAAAATCCTGATCAATTTACCTGTAAAAAAAACATGTTTACCTGTAAAAACGACAACTTTGCTGCCCCACCACGTAGCAGTGCTGTGAAGCCCATTTACTGCTTGTGCAGTGTTTAGAAGATGACACACCCCATAATCACTCAGGGTTTACTTGGGCCATTTTTTGATTTTTCTATCTTTAAGCCTCGTTGGACCATTATTGTCCAGAACAGTGCCTGGCAGCACCTGGCAGCTCGTGCTTTCATGGCAGATACCCAGAGCAACAAGGGCCTGACCCTGCTCCTGCAGGTTGGTTCCTCATCATCAGCACCCTCCTGCTGCATCCTCTTTCTTGGAGAACTGAACCTCCAGAGCAAAACTGGTGGAAGGTGCTCCAAGCACGGGGTGTGCCCCTCATGCACACCAAGGATAGCAGAGCCCAGCAAAGCAGGATTTGGGAGTTCCCCTCAGCAACGCCAACCCTGCTGAGTTTCCTGCACAAGAACAGCCACCACACACACCACAGCACACGCTTGGGAACACCTTAGACCTGTCTTTCCCTTTTTCTACACCTCCCTTTCCTGCTTTTTGTTTTTAGTTTACAATTCATTAAAGATTTCGGCTGACGGGGCGCTCGCTGCGCTGGCACCTCCTCTGTCTGAAGCACTTCCCAGTGGGCTCTGCAGAACTCCCCTTTGATTACCACACAGTTAGTTTGTTCAGCTGATGGCCTTTCTTCTCCAAGATTCTCATTGTGTCTCCTGCCTCCTATGCAGCTCTTAAGAACTTAAATGAGCCATTTTATGTCTTTCTACAAGCAGAGACCAACAAACCCAGCTCCACCCTTCTGCTTTCACTTTTAGTGTGCCTAATAAAAGTAGTGTGAGGGTTGGGTGTTGGTTTGTTGTTTTTTCTTTTCTGGGGGTCGTGGCTAATGGAGAATTTTATGCTGTTTCTGACATTGTTTGTGGTGCCTCCCACCAGCCTGTGTGCTCCTGAGGGTTTGAAAGACGGTGACATAAATGTCAGGGAAATGCCTCCACTGTGTCAGGTCTAATTAGACATTTGTACTTGGGGGGCAAACACCTTCCTCGTAAAATTCAGAGCTCGGCCTCACTCAGCTCATGCTCAGAGAGCCTTGGAAAGAGAAGTCAGCACAAACAGCACACTGACCTATCCAAACACAATGTGATTTTTAACAGCATTTCAATTCAGCCCCCACAACACCCAACTCCATTCCCACTCCTGCCCTGAGAGACTTCCAACTCACCAAATAAAGCTGCCTTGCTGTGTCTTACCTGACCGATTCCCAAAAACACAGAAAATCTCGATGCTCAAGACACCAAATTAGAAAACAGTGAGCAGAGCTGGTCCTTTAACAGCTGCACCTGTGAGCCCCAGTCTGGGGGCACAGCACAGGGTGGTTCCCACACTGCCACAGAGCAGAAACCCACCAGCAGCTCCTTATCCAACCATTGTTCCTACAGAAGATTCTCCTGCAAACAAGGACCCCGGGCTCACCTCTGCCAGCTTTTCTTCTCCACTTATGCCTTCCCCTTAAAACAGAAGTTTCCCCCCTCATTTCAGGTTGAGATGGATACAGGCAGCCCAAGAGAATCCAAATGGTCACCTCACCTCATCTCTCAGCCCCAAGTCTCCAGTGCCACTGCAGCCTTGGCAGGACCTCTTAGAGCACTCTGCAACTCTGACCTGTCTGATGCCAACAAGAATTGAAAGTCTGCACAAAGATCAGCTGCCCTAGACCTCGCTCAGACCTGAAGCCAGCAGGTACCAGCAGCAATCTCTCTGCCAGGACAGGTTTATGGCAAACCATGGAGTCCTTCCTATGGACAAGTAGGTCAGGAATCATTAAGGCTGAAAAAGATCTTCCAGCCCAACCATTAACCCAGCACTGCCATGTCCTCAGGTGCCACACACACAGCTTTTGAACACTTCCATGTTCCCTGGGCAACCTATTCCAACACCTGAACACCCTTTTCTGTGAAGAAGTTTTGCCCGCTATCAAAGAGATATTAGGAGAAGTCTTGGCAACAGAGAGGTGCTGGAGGAGCCCCACCAGGGCACAGGACTTCTCCAGAGCACAGCTTTGCCCTGTGCTTCCTGCTATGATCTACCTGCTCTGGCCATCACTCTGTGAAGATCCAGTATCCCTCAGGACAAGAGGAAGGAGAAGAAGCCTGCATTTGTATCTTCACAGGTCCCTGCATGCATATGTAGAAAAAAAGGTTTTGAGCTGGAAAAATAAACTCTTAAAATAGTCTCATCTTGTTCTAAGTTTTAACTTCCCCTCCTTTGTCCACCCAAATCTGAGAGAGCAGCTCCCTCTGTGGGTTTTCCTTCCCAGCTGTTTGTTTGCTGCCTGAGGGTGTATTGGGGAAGTGGAGGGGGCACCTGGCTGGCACCAGCATCACTCATCGCCTCTCCCTCACGAGGCAGGGAGGAAGTTAAAGAGCACCACCATCACCACCCAAAGTCCAAGAGGTTTGTGCTTTCCTGCCCCTGAGGATAAAAACCAAGAAAACTTTTGCTTTCTGGATCCTTATTTGCACAGGTAGCTTGCTCAGCTGCACCCAAACACTCCCAGGAGCGCAAGACTGAACTGCCCGTGTGAATAAACCTCCGTGCTCTTAGAGAGCACTGCAGAGTGAGAGCAGCTCTGAGCAAACAGAGCTAAGCAGTAAAATGATCTGTGATACAGCTGCAGAGTCACCGTGCTCACTGCTGCAAGTGGCTTTGTACAACAGGACTCTTGCCTGGAAGAAATTAGGATTTAGTGACAGAATTTATCACTCAGGCGATTACACAGAGAGAATCAGCAGCAGAGCAGTATCTCTCTGCCCTGCCACGAAGAGCAGGTGAATCAAAGTCAAACACACACATTCAATAAGCTTTACCATCCTGAAACCCCTGCCCCCATAAAAATCACTTTCTGATCTTTAGGTCAGATTAAAGTGGTCAAAGCCCACGATCCATTCCTCAGAAAACTGACTTCTGAGGGCACAGGAGATGGAAGCAAGCACCACTCTGCCCTTGACATTAACAACAAGTCTATGCTCCAGGTGCTCTTAGAAAGTGGAAATCTCCACCCCAGCTGGAAGAGTCAGAGTGCACATGAAAGATCCTGGGCTCTGTTTCACAAGAGACATGGTCTCGATCCCGCCTGGATTCCAGGGTGATTATCTGCCACCCACAGGAGGTGTCCTCTGCTTCCAGCCAGGACAATGAGTCTTGGCTCTCCACCTGAAACCCCAAATCCGTTTCCTTCACCCTACTGCTGCAGGGGAGCCTGCAACCAAACCTGAGCTTTGCAATAGCCCTCTCCCACTCCAGCAGACCCAAAGCCCCAGACCTGGCAGGGCAGGGGATTGCACAGACACAGCTGTGCCTAGGTTGGGAAAGATCCTTTGGGATATGAGCACCGGGGATTAAAATGTAAATCTGCTCATATGTTGTCCAAAAACGTCCGAGATCCGCAATAAGGAAAAACACAGAAGTCCTCTGCAATGCCAAAACCCTTCAGTGCTTTAAAGCTTCAGGGGGAAAATGGATGTATATTCAAAAGCCAAGGGCCAGGACCACTTCTTTGCTTTGAAATTTTTGACCAAAATCCACGGTTCCCCTTTCTGTTCTGAGTACAATGAATTACCAGAACCTCAGCCACCCCGACCCCACAATAATCCGAGGGCTCCCAGCTTCCCCTCTTCTCCCTGCTCTGCACGGGTACCTCACACGCCCAGACCCCTTTGTGACCTCCGTGCCAAGGGAGGGGCTGGTGCGATATCCCCAGCCTAATCCAGGAGGATGCACATCCACAGCTCCCGATGACTGAGGAGAACGTGCCCTGGGGGAGTTTGCGAGGAGGATGAGCCATGCTGAGACAAAGAGGTGTAGCTGTGGGAGGCACTGAGGAGAGCTGTCGAAAAGGGATAGGAGCATTTAAACAATAATCTTTTCCCCAAATGGAGAGGGATTCTCCCACCCCTCTTTTTTAGCCTGCACCGCAGTGTCCAGACGAGCTCCCAGCTTGGTCGCTTGCTTGTTTGGTTTGCATTTTCTTTTCACAGAACTAAAAACCTTTCCATAACTACCTTTAGTGAACCGAAAATGTTCATTTGAAAGTCTGCTCTGTGGAAAGAGTGAGGCTGGTGGAGGGAAGGAAGTGACACAGGGCTCGCTGACCAGCGGGAGCCTGCTTTCAATCCCCCCTCAGAGAAACCGAGACGAGGTGTCAGAGCCAGCCACAAGCCCACAGCCAGGCAAGGAGTTTCAACTGCAACAACTGACCCAATTTTTTCCCCCCAAATTCTTATTTTTAGGCTGAGATAGCACCCGTGCACATCCTTCCTGCCTGTCTGAACACCTGGGACCACCTAAAAAAGGTGTTCAGCAGTGGTCATCTGCATTATTTTGGCCGAAGGATGCTCCTTCACAAGAGGGTGGGAATCGGGCAGGTTGTACTCACTGGAATCAAGGATGAGGAAAGCTGCACATGCAACTAAATCAGAGAACAGCTCTCCACGCCTAAACCTTGGCTTTTCCACTGTCCTGACCCAGCACACAGGAGCTTTCCATCTCCCGGCCCGCTGAAGAAAGAGGGGGGGGGGAAAAGGAAAAAAAAAAAGAGGAGGGGGAAAAAAGCCATTTTTTTTTTAACTGAAGGAAAAGCCATGCCAAGTCCTACAAGTACCGCCTGGCCGGGCGCCAGGAAATGTGTAAATTTTCGTGAGCTTGGGCTATTTTGCCAGAAGTCTGCAATGTGTCTGGACACGACTGGTTCCCCTTTGTCAGCCCCGGCCTGACCGACCAGGAAGTTTAAGAGAGAGAGAAAAAAAAAAGAGAGACAGGCAGACACATTTCCCCACCCCCGGTAACACAATGACTCTCCTGTAATACCTTTCATTTCTGTACCAACAACCGCAGTGGTCCCACACTTTGGTGGGAGGGGAGGGGAGCCAGAGCTCTTGAATTCTCCAAAACCCAACTTTTTTTTCAGTCCCTTGTTTGCTGATAACCTCCCAGCCACCCTCCCAGCTCCGCAGTGGTTATTAGCTTGGCTTGTTGCTATAAATACCAGCGTTAACTCCTTGTATTCCCCGAGGACTGAGCTGGGAAGAAAAGGGGCATTTAGGCAACTTTTTCTTCTTTAAAAAAAAAAAAAAGGAAAAAAAATCACCAAAAACCCCTGAGTTTCACATAACACATTTAACAGATTTACCCAGAGACTGAAGTGAGGTGCTGGAGGTGTCAAACCTCTACCCACCCTTCCCTCCTGGCTTTGGGCTGGGGAGGGAGGGAAATAAATTTAAACGCATTTAGGAAATACAGATTTCACTGGGCTCAGAGAGCCAGACCCGGCTCCGCTTGCAAAAAGCTCTGCTGCCATGGCGAGGAGGAGGAGGAGGAGGAGGGGAGAGGTCGCAGAGGGGACACGGGGAGGAAAGGGCAGGGTCCACTCCCAGCCTTTGCTCTGCCCCACTGGCCACGCTGGTCTAACCCAGCATCTTTCACAGCCTGCGGAGCGTTCAAGGCCATTTCACAGCTGGAGGACACACCTGCAGAGGCAGCCGAGTGTGGACAGAGGGAAGTTTAAGAGTGAAAACGCTGCTTTTTCTCACCCCACAGGCTCTGAGCCATCTCCCCGGTGAGACACTCGGCTAGCCAGGTCCGTGGGGCCCGAGCAGAAAGCGTGAGGTGCTCCGAGCAGTGCAGAAATCGCATCTCCAGCCAGATGAAAACCGAGAATTTCGACCCTCAGCACCTGTGACTGACATGATGAGGATGATTAAAACTCCCCTTTCTGTGTGGGGGTTAAGGGCATCTGTCTCAGAATCAGCTGAATTAGGTACCAAGCCCAAGAATCCTAGGATGGGTTTGGTTGAAAGGATCTTAAAGATCTTTTAGTTCCACTTCCTCTGCAATGGGCAGGGACACCTTCATCTAAGCAGAGTTGCTTCTAATCCTCTCAGAAGTAAAAATAATTATTTTTTTTAAAAAATCCTCTTTCTAAGGGTCTTCAAAATTATCCCAGAAGTTTAGTTCTAATGGTTTTGATGCTTATAAAAAGGAACTGTAATTATTTAGAAAGACATGCAGCCTCTCCACCCATCAACAGCTGACTTAATCTAAATTAAAAAGGGGGAAAAAGCAGACTCTGGAAAAATTCTGTGTGGTTTATGTTGAATCAAGTAAATTGATATATGCAAGAACTTTTGTGATTGCCTACACAGAGGGGAGGCTTTCCAGAAATGCCAGGAAGCTAAGGAACCTGTTCAAGACAGGTAAAGGGATGAAGGAAAAGAAAGATGTCCAGGTGAACATATGAAAAGAATGGTACTGATAAAGACTAGAGCTTGAAATCTGTTTTTTTAAAGTGTCCCACCCTAAGAAAAAGGCAAAATATTCAAGGGATCTCAGTGGCAACAAAGGCTATAGCCAAATACTCACAGGGATGAGAGGCTTTTGAGAAGTTCTCAAAAGAAAAGGATACAAATTTCTTATTTTTCACAATCAAGTGTTCTCATCACTGCTTTCCACCAGCCCTCCCTGAGTGAAAGCACTCAGTTTAGCCAGAGAAATTAGACCCTATATCTATTAAAACCATTTTTCCCTTAGACACCTGTCCCAGCTCGGTTCAGCAGCCAGACCAGAGACCCTTCCCTGCCTCAAAAGCTTTTTCAGCTCCTCCAAATCCCTTCTGCCAGAAAACCATGTTTATTCCACTTATCCAAATAAGGCTTTCATTTACTCAAGCCAGGAAAAACTGTGATTACACCAAAATCATTCCTGGCTAAGACTGTGCAAGGTACCAGATGCAGAAAACATGGGAACAGCAGCTCTCCAGCTGCAGTGGCTGTAGTGAGGGCACTACAGACCCAGCCACTTCCAAACAGATTCCTGCCAGGCCTAAGGATGAGAGGACAGAAGCTGCTCTTCAATGGCCAGATAAATCCTCAGGTAGACACAGAGTTTTAAACAAGAATTAAGGGTTTACACATGAGGTGAGGCTTGAGAGGTTTGTGGATGTGCTTGGATGTTCCACCAAGAGCGACTCCTGTTGCTCACACAGGTTAAGAGAATTAAGGAGGAGGAGGAGGAGGTTCCTCACAGAAGAGAGAGAAGGGAAAGCTGAAGACAAAAATGCTCAGCGTTGCTCTCAGGTTTTTCCTTTAACCCCAAAAGCCAGTGGTTTAAATGTAAAGTTTTAACAAATTCATTTCTTCTCTCATTCATGGAAGCATTTTCCGCTGCAGGAAGGAGAAAAAAAATTGTCCCAGCTCTAGCGAGACACTGTCTGCCCACAGCCAGTGCTTCTGGTGGCTTCCTTAGGCTGGCCTGAATCAAAGCTGCCATTCATCCATGGCCCACTCCCACACGAGACCTGGGCACACTGATCCACCATATAGTGGTCGGGAAGGACACCAAAATAAAGCAGATGCCATTAGCATTCGGAGCACACACCCACTTGCTAACCCCCCTTTCACAGCCTTGTGTATGCCTTGAATCAGAGGGCTAACGAGACAGAGGGCTATGAATAAACTCGGTATGAATAAAGTATGAATTCTCTGTATGAATAAGGTCTTGGAGTGAGTGCTCAAAAACCCAGTGCCACCCCGAAGGCTCCCAAGACAGACAGGGATGAAGGGACAGCAAGAGTGGCCTGGCAGTGCATCAGCCACAGCTTGGGGTCCCTCCTGCCAAGGGAGCCCGGGGGGAAGCGATCATCCTGCCCAGCAAACACACACGAGGTTCTGGTGGGTGACTGCCTCCCACCTACCTACCAAAAACTTCATAGTAAGCCTGGCCTAGATGAAATATCGGACTCTGTACGTCTCAGTAATTCCTCCTGGGACCCACCTGATTCTCCACAACCCATTACACTGCCTCTCACCACTTGCAAACTCCCTCCACTTCAGCATTATGGCAAAATGGCCTTTCCCTCCACCTGTGTTATTGGTAATTACTGAAAAGAAATACAAAATGTCCCGTGCCAACACCCTGTTGGGTGTTCTCCTTGACTCCAACCTTCTCATAAGGCCAGGAACCTTGGAGCCATCCTTGACACTCCAGTTTTCTTTCCCTCCTGTCTCCCATGCCCATAAATCCAGCTGTCACCACCTCTGGTTCCCTGACAGAGCCCATCCTCACCTTGACCCCGCTGCTGCCAAAACCGCTATCCAGACCATAATTACTTCCCATCTCGACTCCAGTAAATTCTTTCCTCCCCTTTCATTTTTATGGCCTTTCTAAAAGTAAGTAATCCAGATCCCTGCTCCTCTCCCCTCTCAGGGAGGTGCGTTCACAGCCCTGCCAGAGCTGCACAAGGCCGAGATGGCTTCTCCCCACTGGATAAGGATGGAGCTGCCCCATCTTCCCCAGGGGATAAGAGCTCCTATAGGAGCTGGAGTTGTGGGGGGAATGATGTGCTCCATCCCCTCACCCTGACCTGCCCCACACACTCACGGCCCTGGGCCACTTGCTGGAGCACCAGCTGGAGGAGTTGTTAACCAAATGCTAAGGGAAATAAGAATGAAAATAAAATTAGAGGTAAAATATTCTAGATCAATTAATAAATAAATAAACAAAGCAAAGCCTGATGTCAAAACCCAGACTGAGCAAGGATGACCCTTGGCAGCCTGGCTGCGGGTGACTCCGGAGGTACAAGACAACGAGGCAAACCACAACCAAAGAGCATCCAGGGAGGACTAAAACGTGGAGCTCAAAACTTTTGGGAGCACACGTGACTCCCTGGAACTGCTCTCAGAATGGCAGCTCACAAAACACACACAAGAACAAGGCACAAAATTCATTTGATGACCAGGAGAAATGGCCAAGGAGCCCAAGTATCAATTTCACAGGTTGGCTCAGTGAGACGAGGGAGGAGAGCCCCGGTGACATCCCAGTGGGGTCCTGGGGGCTCCCCAAGGAGGGACCCCTGTCCTTTGCTCCCCAGCTCCTGAGATATATGGAGTGATTAATTGCTGATGCAGGAATCGATCCAGCTTTACAAAAAGCACGGGATTGCCATTTCTTTGGGAGGGGCCACCTGGAGAAGCTGAAATTCAGAGGACCTGAAGTAATTGTGTTTCTCTGTCTTTTCCTGGCATTTTTAGGTACTGATTAATGCAGAGCCCAGGGAAATCAATAATGTTAACCCTTAGGAAGTGTTTGCATTTATGCATAGGATGCTGCATGCATGATGGGCTAGGGTTTCACCTCTCCAAGCAGGATGCAAAGTTGGAGAGCTCTCCTGATGCCATCCCTGTGTTTTTGGGGGATGTCCAGGGAGAGGAACCCACATTTTTCCCCCCCCCCATGGCAACTCCTCCAGGATGGCAGGGGGAGAAAATAAGTTTAAAAAGCATAAATAATAATAAAATAACGAGATAAGAAGTAAAAACAGAGGCACGTGATGTTTTGGGGCGGGGGGCAGGCTCTCCAGGAGTGCCACAAGCGCCGGTGGCACAAAGCGCCGCAGTCTGTCCCCATCGCAGCATCTTTCACTCGGGTGCAGACAAATTGATTTGCAAAGGTTGAGGCTGGCAGCTCAGCCTGCTTTGCATAGCCAGCGCTCCCCGGCCACACAATAAAAAGTAGCCTGGCAAACAGAGGCACGCAGCGGGAACTGGCCGGTTCAAAGTCCAAACCCCACACCCCCTCACCCCAGTCTGGTTTGAAAGGTCACTGTGTGTCTGGGAAAATAGTCTCAGGATACGATCCTTTATTAAAGGTCACTATTTTTCAACGGCACTTAACACACACTTGCACACAAATTGAGGCTGGAAGAAAAAAAAAAAAAAAAAAAAAAAAAAGGAGAGAGAGAGAGAGGAAAGAAAAAAAACCTGGGGGCTGCCTCACATTGTACATTGTGCTCGCAAGATTTATGTCTTGTGGTCACCAGCAGTAAACACACACTGCTTCAGTATTAAAGTTCACATTAATCCACCCTTTTTCCCTCCACCCCCCCTCCTCCTTTAAATCAGCCTCCCTCTTTGCAAGGCAAACAGTGGCGAGGCAGGACTTTAACTAATCACTTTTGTTTTTCCTCCCCGCTATAGGGTTTACCTTCCCATGTGGTTTTTTCCCCCTCTATTTTTGTTTGGATGCTGGCTTCGGTTTGATGAGTTGCTCGGAGGTTTTGGGCTGCTGATGTGAGCTTTTTGTTTTAACACATCTCTGCAATACATTATTACAAACATACCATTTACACTATGGAAGAAATGCAAAAAGATACTATTAAACAGCTTTTGTTATTTTTGTTTTTTTTTACCAAGTTCTACAATCATATATCACAATGAGACATACAGTGATTAAAACCAGAAAGCTTTTTTTCTCCCAGACATATCTATATTACATTTCCTTATGCAAATGCATGAAAAGTAAAATAATAATTCCTATTTTACACATACAAACCCCCATGATAAATATTTTTACTCATAAAAAGAAACCTTTTGGAACTCTGTGTTGAGTTAATAGGTGAGCCAGTTTTATGAAGATGCCAAATTAATTTCTATGAGAACTAGGAAAATAAAAATAGCCCAACTGGTGAATTTCATGTAGGAAGCGAAGCATACAGTGCATTGTATTTCTAACTTGTTCCATAATAACATATTTTCATCCAATCAAAAGCACAATAATTTTTTTGCTAAAAAGTTTGTAAAATTTACACGTTCAACAGGGGAAACATCCCAGGCTTATTACAACACCCCAAAACAAGCAACAATTTTTTTTTTTTTCAATTACAGTAAGTGAAATTTAAATTATTTTGCATGGCCAGCACCAATATTTGCATAAATACTTGTATCCCTTTGTCTGTTTGGTTTCACCTTGCCAGGGGGAGAGTTGTAAAGGGTGAGCTCCTCTGCCGTGACCACTTCCAAGCTGCCCATCAGGCTGGCATTAATCCAGCCAGACCCTAATTGGGGTGGCCAGGAAAAGTACCAAGTGGGGAGGTAAAGGGGAAATGAGAGAGAAGAGGTAGAAGTGAAACTCTGAGATAGATGAACCCAGGGGCTGGGCTTCAACAACAACAAAAAAAAAAGTAATGAAGTTATTTTCAAAGGTCACTAAACACACAAGGTTTGGTCATTTCATAAATAGGTGTTTTTTAAAAAGGTTTATAGGGTTTTTTTGGTGTGTATATAAATAAAAATACAGTCAGAGGTCTAGACTCAGAGGTCCCACCTCTTATCTCTGGAGCAGCCCTTTTTGTCACAATCTCACTGCCATCAATGTGCTACGAGGGTAGGGAATAAGTGCAGTTATCTGCTCCTGCTTCCACAATCCTCCCGGGACTGGAGTGGGTGGGCTCAGGTCAGCATTCCTACAGGACATGCCTTGGCACAGGATTTTGGAGGGTTGCTTTAAACCCAAACTCTCTGCCACTACATACATGTCTTTAATGCAGCAGTGAAATTAAGAGGAAAATACCAGGGGGTGCCCAAATCTGCAGGAAGAAACAGGCTTTGTGGCAGCATCCCCAAAATTGGATTTTTAGCTTCAACATGGACCTGAAAAATTTGCAGGTGAGAGAAAGGAGCAATGAGGACCTTTCTGCCAGCAAGGTAGAAGGGTTTCTTTGGAAGGTTTTTTTTTTTTTTTACTTGCTTTGTTTGGTTTTGTTTGAGGGGGTTTTGTGGGTTATTGTTGTTGTTTTGGTTTTTTAATTTAGGTACACTTGGTTTGCCACAAGCATCAGGGTATTATTCCACTTCCAGAAAAGCCTGTTCCTAGGATGTTTCCAAGCAGGAAAAGGGTCCATAAGAATGCTGTTCTCCTGTTAAGGAGACCTTTTATCACCTCTTTGTTCACAGCTTCCCCAGCCAAGGGCCAGCTGGTGGCCTCAGGATGGATCCCAAACCAACAGGGACTCGTGTGATGTCGCACAAACAGCATCCCACACTGGGGAGCTCCTGTGGACAAATCAATGTCCAGAGCCAGCCCAAAACCCAGGAAGAGCAGAATGGAGATATCTGGAGGAGTAAAGATGCTTCCTGACAAACAAACCCCCTGACCCCACCGCCTTTGCTCCCCATTTTTCCCCCTTAAAATCTGCCCACACTGGCTGCAGGGGAAGGAGGGAGGATGCAACAAGATCACAAAGCATTCCTTCTGATGAATTTTTTGGATGAAGCCACGAGTTACAGAAGGAACATCAGGTTAAAAGGGCTTTTCCTGACAATCCCCAAAATCCAGACAGCAATCTCCTGGAAGAGGCACACAAGTTCCCATAGTTGTGAGCTCAGAACATCACTGTTTCAGTAGAATTTGATTCAGAAAGAAACTGTCTTGGACAGACAGCACCTGAAAGTCCCCTCTTCTCAGGACAATACTGCTTTTCACAACAAACCATCTCCCTGCACCCAGACCAATGACCCACATGATCCAGCTTTCCCTTTCTTGGGCAAACAACTCCAAGGAAACCCATAAACCCCCATGATTATTTGCACGATATCCCCTACTTCTGCTGCTGGCTTGAAAAAAATAAAATAAAAAAATTCCCACGTGACTCCAACCTGAATTTAGAAAGAAAATTTGGGAAGGGAGAGTGCCTGCCTCGTCTCAGTTGTGGCCCCGTGTCAAGAAAAAGGAACTGCTGAATCCTGCTCTCTTCTGCTCCCATCCCACACAGGGGCTGACCACAGCCCCAGGAGCGTTCCCAGGGTGCAGCCCACCCTGCAGCTGCTCTGGGGGGCTTCCCAAGACAGGGAAGGGATGCTTTGCTTAGGGATTCATGACATCAACACCCCATCCACCAGACACCCTGATTTAATTTCACAGAAATGCGGGTTTTGCTTGCAGAGGTTGGTCTTCATGAGTAGTTTCTACACGGGTTGGTTTCCCAGACTGAGGCCAGTTACCAAAAAAAAACCACTCAGTCTCATATTTTGGCAGCAGCTCAAGATTTTGGATTCATCACTTCACAACTCTGTTCCTCAGTTTCCCTTCTCCCCAGCAGGGCTGGTAACAACTCCTCACCTCACATAACAGAAATTAACCATTGCAAGTTGCCTTTTATCCTAATCCACCCTTTTGTCCAGAGATCCAGCTTGAAACTTTCAAACTGTTTCATGCTGTTGTCATTGTCCAGCACAACAACAATATAAAGAATCACGTGCTGCACTAAATTAAATTGTTTTTTAAAAGCCGCTTTTTGAAACAAAACATTCAAGGACATTTTTTCACGTGCTAAGAAAGGGATGTCCCTTTGGAGACCCCAAGCATTCTGGGACCTGCTTGCCCTGGGTGATTTGTGCAAGTGGATCTGTCCACCTGCCTAAAAATGAGCGCAGGGAGAGGAGATCAATGCACCCCGCTCATTTCTCAGGCCAGAGAAATGTCAGGTGGAGCTGCAAAATCATTAATGAATAAATAAAGCTGCTGTAGGGTCTCACTCTGCATCCACCCTCACAAAAAACATTACAGGCAGCTCCTAATTTGGCTTGAAGTTATAACCAAGACTGAAACTTAAGGTTTTCCTTTCAAATCAAGCTGCTCCTTGTTCACAAATTTCTGCATACAAACTTACAAGCCTTCACACTTTTGTGTTAGCTTTATTCAATAAAAGCAGTTCCCTTTAAATGGGCAGCAGCTATTCACTGGCCAAGATCTTCGAGACCATCTCCAATACTCTATTGCTCTGCAGAATGGGGGAGAAGTGTTGTCTCAGGGACTTTTGGGGGGGGGGGGGGGGGGGGGGGGGGGTTTCCCTCTTTTGCATCCTTTTCAGCAATACATTTCCTTATGCCCTACTTGACTGAACACCAAATCTTGATGTGAAGCATCAGAAGCCAATCTCTGCCAGAAAGACAGATACTATAAATGGCCAAAGGTCTGATTTGGCACTGAGCAAGCCCTGAAATATTATTTTTAAATTGGCATCTATTTTCAGACACGCTTCTTACACTGCTGAAAGAGAATTAATGTCACGCTGTTGGTGCATTTTGCGAGCTTGAGCTCAGTGCCAGAGCCATCAAACTCTAAAGTTAATGCAAGTCTGAAGCAAATGAGCCCAGAGCCAGAGGTTCTGGTTCCTGGCAGGGAAACAAATAAATCTGCAGTGCAAATCTGTTCAAATCCTAAAGTCCACCTCCTCAACCAGAAGATGCTGGGAGAGGCCGCTGTGATGCAGCTCAGCCCCCAGAACTCAGACCAGGAGCAGCTCTGTGCCCTGGCTTTTGCTGAGAAGACCCAGGGAGAAAAACTTCATGAGAGAAACGGGGTGAGCCTGTGACTGCATCAGGGACGAAGGCCATCTCCATCCCAGCATTGGCTGTGGTCTGTTGCCTGTGATCCCTCAGTACAAACCCCGGTTTGGAGCTCAAAACCCACATTTTCTGAAGGCAGAACAACCTTCCCTAAGAGCTGGCTTTTAGGGACAAGACAAAGCTCTTACCACCCCCAGCAGAGCCATTAAACCCTTCATTAATCTGCCAAAAGGGACCACTTGTGGCAAAGTTTTATGACCCATAATCAGGCCAGGGAGGACCACAGGAGAGGGACGATCGGTGGGTACAGAAAGAAGTTCATTAATTAATTATAACTTTTGGTCACTACTTCCACAAACTGGATTTGAACTAGTGACCTCCAGCAAGAGCATCAGTCCCCTGAGCCCCCCAGTTCCCCTCCATGAAGGCTCTTATTTTAACCAGTGCCTCCACACACGTCTCAGCCCTTCCTCTCCCTGTCACTTCACGTCCCAGCATTGACATATGGTTGAACCGATATCCTTCCTCCGCTTCCTTTCTCGTTGCTAAATGTCCAGTAGAATTGCACAAAAGCACCCAACAGGAAAGGTCAAGCTGAGTTTCATGCCTGAGGTCTAGGATTACATCAAATTCTCAACGTTCATCTGTCCTGAGCATCAGGCAAGCACTTCCCAGTTTCAGCCTACTCACAGCTGAAGGAACAGAAGCGCTTCCACGTGGGTTTGCCCAACTCTTGCCTTGAAAAACCCCATCAGCTCATTCCCACATCCCTGTAGGGAGGAGGCTGGATCTGACCCCACCAGGGCTGCACGTGCAGAGACCTATGGAGCTGTGATAGGCAGAATTAAGATTTGCTAAAACTCTCTACAGCTCAAGCTTCCAATTCACTACTATATTACTGACTAAAAAAATAAGCCTGGAAAAGCTTTGAACATTTCCAAGTAGCTCCAGGGCTGCCTCAGATTGTACAAACTTGGAATTGAAATCAACATTCAACAAACAAAATAAATTTAAAAAAAAAAAAAAACAAATAAAAAACCCCACTCTTAAAAAAGAACAGGCTTTTGATGAAAATGTTTAGGAGGAGATCTGACACAAATGGATTTAATCAAAGTCCATGCAGTAATAACACTCTAAACTTATTGATATGCTTAAGTGGCTCCTAAGTATTCTGCAAACATTAATGAGTTTATCTGCACAATCCTCACATGGATTGAACTATATCTCTGGGTTAAAACTCCAGATTAAAACTTCCAGATGTCGCAAAGCCTCAACTAGAGCCAAGAATTAAGCCCAAATCTTCAACAAAAGCCTCACCCGCAGGTAAGGTGGGCTGAGCTGAGCCAGAGACAAGGTGCTTCAATCTGCATTGCTTGACTTTTCCCCAGGTGAGACCTTGCCATGCCCACATTTATCTCACTGGCGAAGGTCTCAAAACAAAATACTTCTCACTTTGATTCCAAAGCAGAAATATTGAGTAATATTGCACCACCAACACCCACTTAATTTCATTCCCATATCTGCTTCCTCAGTCATCCCCAGAGGTTTTCCCTCCCTGGCTCCCGAGGTCTCTGCACCCACAGCCCCAGGTCTTAGTTAACCTGGGCTGACTTCCCACAGGAGCAATTAAAGTCTCTAAGGTCTTACCAGTGTTTCACCAAAAACCTTTTCCTTAAAGTAGTTACTCAGATGTTCCCAGGCCCAAAAGCATTGAGATGCAAAGGAAAAAAGTAAGTCTCATTTTTTGCTTCCATGACAAATCAGGTTTTGACCACAGCTAAAGCCATGGCTAAGGCTATTCCTGATGAAAAGAGAATATAATCTAAGCAGGACTATCAGGGTTTATAATAATTAATTCAATCTCCAATGGGGTGATCAAGCCACTTGGTTCACCAGCTTCTCTTTCAACACAGGCTGAGCCCAAATCCCATCTCTCCTGCCACTGGCAGAAATTGTCTGAGCAAAGCAAGTACAACCAAGTGCTGGAGAGAATAAAATTCAGCTTGGTAAGGAAAATGTGGCTTTCACCCCACTTCCCCTTCATCTACCTGACAGAAAGGTAGGCACTTCCAGGCAGTGAATTCTGCAGTTTTCGGCAGAATTCACATAGCTGAGACAGAAAAGGTCTCCCACAGTAAGAAAGAGTCAGCAGCACGTGGAAAGCTTCCTTTCCACAATGGGTTTACCTGCTGGGAACAGAGGACATACAGCATCAAAGCAGAAAATTATGGGATCCAAAAACATATTCCAAATGATCCAAAAACATAAAACCAGTGTTAACATAGCATTAAAGCACCAGTGGACAAGCTTGAATAGCTTCCCTGACAGAGCAGGGACATCCTACCACCAAGGCAGGTGCACAGGCTCTGCCAGAGAAAGACCTCCCCAAAACAAGGGTCCATCCCCTCTGAAAGCTCCAGACCTGTCCCCAGAGGAAAGTGCAGCCCCTGAGCTGGGAGGGACACGACAAACCTCAGTTTCACCACCATCTCCTCCTTATCAAAGGTGCATTGCAGCTTGAATATCATTAGGATTTAACAGCTCTACCTACAAACACCTTCACATTTTAAGACTGGGAAAAGGATACGAGGATCAATTGTTATTTTTAAAAATTAAATCCTACAGCTTTTAGGCCTGGCAAAGTCAGGCTGAAATGTGTATTATCTCAGATGTGACCAGCTCTAAAAAGGTGTTGTCCTCAATGACCAGGGGGATTGAACTAGATGATCTTTAAAGTCCCATCCAACCCAAACTATTCTACATCCTCTGAAATCAGTGACCCACAGCTTCCTGAAGAAACCAGGGAGGGAAAAGCTGCAAAGCAGTGCTAGGGCTGTTCTTCCCATGGCCAGGCATTTCAAACTTGCTTTTGCAAACACAAACAGGTGGGAGTTGTTAGAAATGGTCAGTAGAGCATCACTTGTTGAGTGGCAGCAGATGCTTGTATTACTCAGGCACTGAAAGCAGGGATAGATGTATTGACAAGGCCTGAGCATCCCACAGGTGGCTGCTGAAGAACCAGTGCTATGCATCACTTGAACTAAATAAACATGAAATAATTAAGATGCAGTTTTTGGGGGCTTTTTTTTTTTCTTTTAGTAGTTTACTGCTACCCTGAGCCAAATTCTGCTCTCTGTCACCTGAGACTTAAGAGAGAAGAGGCACATAACCCTGCACACTGGGTCATGAGAACACCAGCAGCGCAAGGACAGGGAAAGAGCTAAGGAAAAAATAAAGCCCTTACACCTTTCATGTGGAAAGGCTGGATGGAAAACAAAAATGAAGATGGGCTTGTGAGATTGAGTGTTATTACTTAAACAATGGGTCTAATCCTGGAATGCGCTGAGCACATCTTGAAGCTTTCCCAGCTCCTCCAGCTGGTGTTGGCGCTGTCTGGAATTGAGGACAATGCACTTTATACAAAGAGGAGACGCGGTTCAGGCTTGTCCAAGGTTTTCCAATTTAAGCTTGCACCCCCCTCAACCGATAATTTGGGGTTTGATTAAAAAACATGAGAATGAGGGAAGTCTCAGCCTTCCTCAAAAAGTAAGGAAGCAGGGATTCATGTGGGAACCACCCAAATGGGTCGGCTTTGGCTTTTCTGTAAAAATAATGCAAAAAATGTTTCAGTTGGGTAAGAGTAATCCCCTTGCAGCCAGCTCTGGAGGCAATAAACTCACATGGGATCTGTTCCCTCAGACAACTAATACACACTGAGCTTCCACTTAAACCACTGGAAAGAGCTACACATGATTCATATGCTATGGACACACTGGGAAACCCAAGGCATTGGCTGCCGGGGTTCTAGAAGATGAACCCACTCCTAGCAAACAAATGGCATTCCAACTCTGGATAGTCTATGATTCCATTGCTTTGTTCAGCAGATGTGGATCTACTCACCTAGAGAAAAGCAGCAGGGAGAAGGGGATGTTGCAATGTCTATAACCCCCTACAGACTCCAGGCAACAAAAAGCACAACCTTGACCCACAGCATGGCCAAGGCCAGGCAGATTCCCAGTCCAGCTGGGAACAGTTAAATGTTTTGCCTTTACTTTGGACGATATTTGCCAAGACAATTTTCCAGAAACCTTTGAAATGAGAAATAGGCATTTAAAATATTAAGATATCTCTCCCTTCCAGCCAAAGCCCACAAGAAAACGCACAACTACATTTCATTCATGCTCTCCTTCCTGAGACTGCAACAGCTGCTAAAATTAGGAGAGTTGTAGCTACAAAATCCACAAAGGAGTTAAGATCTCGGTTATAAGCTTCCCAACCCATTATCACCCATTGTGTGATAAACATCTTCCTAAGTAGGCACTCTCCTTTACCCTCAAGCACCTTCTTTAATTGTGTCTTTGGCTAAAAGCAAATCATCCTTCCTCTTAATATCAGGTTTGATTAAGTTAATCTTGATGTGATATCATGAAATAATATTTACTGCTCTCCAATAATTTATGTAAATAGCTTCCCCTTTCACCCCAGCCATACGGGATGACAGGTGATTCAGTGCTGCTGCTCCACGCTCACATCTGTGGCCAGGGCGGGCGCTCCTGCAGGGCTCCTGATGGATCGGGCCAGTGTGCTAACAAAACACATGGTCCATCATGAGCGTGAAGCCTACCTTCCTCCTTGGCCTCAGAACTCCCCAACCTGCTCCACAACTCAACAAAAGAATGCTCTCAATTTTGTTTTCCTCTCACAGCAAGTCTTTAAGTAGGTTTTACTGTATTTAAAGTTGTGTTTTGCAGTTAAGTGATGAAAGCCCATCGCATGCACCGGTATCCAGCTACCACGAGTAGTTTCCTACAGGCTGAGACATTGCTCCTTGCTGTCTTGATTGACTCCAACCAAGCTCACACCACATCACCACCACAGCTCTTCACAGATTTTAGAGCAGCCTGGAGTCAGTGCAGACAGCTGAGATAAGGAGGGAGATAGGAGGAACCGCACACGAGCGAATAACCACCTGCAATCACGGGTGACACGCCAGTGAGGAAGTCCAAGCCAGACTACTCAAGGCCTCAGACAGGAGACATGGTACAGCAAAAAGAGCCAACCCCAAACCCACTCTTATAAGTTGAGGTCTCCAGGAATGCTCTACCCTCCCATGGCACAGCACGTGCTTCACTTCAAACAAGCTCTGGTAACCTCTGTACTCAAAGTGTGCCCTCGATTTCAGAAAACAAATCCTTTGGACACCTCCACGTGAGTAGGAGACACCTCCACCAAAACTGAGGGCTTGTGTGGGGTCGTGATGACCACGTGAACAGACAGGGACCAGAGAGGAAAAGCAGAACAAGGGGTGTTAAAGCAGCAGTGAAAAGTCACCTCTGAGGTAGAAGACTGTGACACTTCTCAGGCTATATCTGAGTGCCTTTACTATCCCATGTAATTTCCAGCCCTCTCCCTTCCATGGGAACATCCCCTGCAGCACCAATCTCCCCACCTCCATGGCTCCAAGTGCAGAACCAAACTTTGCATGATTTTGAATAATATTTCGAATATCATCAAACCAGTGAGAACCACAAACACTTCCACCTGATCCCAACTCTGAATATGCACTAGGTTGTTTTCTTTCCTTGAGCTTCATTTTCTGGGCATGCATTTGCAAGACGGGGCACTTTGGAGCAGGCACCTATTGACTGGTGGGAGGGTTATGAAATCAGCCAAAGGGATAGCAGTGTGTTTTTATTCCTCTTACTTCATCTACTATAGCTCATGTCCTTTAATTCTCTCTTTACAGGGTGTTTAAGGCTTGTACAATGTCCCTGAAAACCCTAGGTCCTTTCTGCACATAAAACACAACGCAGCTGCTGTAAAGGCATTTTTCCTCCGATTACCCCATTTCTTGTGGAAAGTGCTTCCATGGTTGCTTGTAACTAAGAATTCCAATTAGTGTCCAGTGCAGTGATGATGACTGTGACTGTGAGGAAGAAAGTGAGAGGGGACAGCTGTCCCCTAGAAACTCGATTGAGATTACCCACTCATTAGTACCAGACCATCAAAACAGCCACCAGATGGTAACAACTTCCAGTCAATAATGTGACATGTTTTGCAATCACCAAATCCCTTTGCAAAAACAGGGCAGGACGAATCTTATCGCCTGAGCACTTGGGCAAACTGGTGGAAAGAGCTGGAGAGGCTTGGCAGCAGCTCCAGGCAGGGTTTGTCCGCACTTGCTCAGCCCGGCAGCGACAGGAGGGAGTCGAGAAAGTGTGAGTGAAGCTCTATCAGATTTGGGATGCTCAGACTGCAGGGAGGACCATGGAGCAATTCTCATTCCTCCCTTCTTGTGCTCTGCTTTCCTCCACAGCAGGAGGAGCTTAACGACTATTTCTGTGTCTTGAAGAATGTTCTTAGGCCTATGGCTGGATTTTGGTCATTTCACAATAAATCCAGAGCATCACTCTCTCCACTTCAGTAACTTCCACTGCACACCCATCTTGCCCTAGCCAAGAAACTGTATATTAGGAATTCCAGCTGCAGGAAGAGCTGGACTAGGAAAGGCAACATCCAGCTCGTGCAGAGGTTTGCAGTAAAGCATAGTGATCTGTCTTGTTCTCAGGTCCAGAGTATTTCTCATCATTGTGAATTTCTCTCAGGCCAGCTGCTTCAAAGTGGATATGCTCCCTTTCCACTTGTAAGCACAAGCAAATTAAAGTGGATCATCTGGAAATTAATTGTTCAGAGCAAGTCTCTATGAAGAGTCCAGTAATACTGAAACACCATTTAAACAGTACTTTGAAACAAACAGAAGAGAAAGTTTCAGAAAGGCACCTGTGTCACATTTTATTGGTTTGGGGCTGCTATTTTCTTCCCTCCTTTTTTGTTTAGAGCTAATTTAAGACTTTCTTCATCTCACCTTCATATATTTGCAGGTTCTGATTTCATTGCAGAAGTGGAGCAACACCCAATAAAGCCAACAGAAAGACTTTCTTCAACATTGTGGGGTTTCAGACCTCAGTGCACAATCTTTAGACAAATACAGAGAGCTACTGTCACAAGGCACTGCTAAGAAGGCTGCCAGGAGACCTTCAAGCCCACCCAAAAAGAACTCTTGGAGAAAGGCAAACATCCACTCCAAAAGGGCTTGTCCCAAACTGAGCTGTGAGGACATCAAACTCAGATTATCACTGGGGTGAATGCCAGGTGTCCTCCCAGGTCTCAGCTGTGGAACTCAAACCATGTCCTCTGCCACGCACAGAGCAATCTCTGATATTTTCTGTCTGCTGACAAACAGGGAGAGGCTCCTTGCACTGCCCAGGAAAAAGGGGAGTTGTCCTTGAGGTACAAAGTGCTCCTAAAACACCAAAATATCTACATTGCTCCAGAGCTCTCATTCAAGAAGTACCCAAGTGCAGAGACAATCCATGGAAAGCAGGTAAAACTTTGCACACACAGACCCTTGAAATCACCAGAACCACGGAGATGCTGCAAAAGAACATGAACCTATCAGGGAGCAGAGTCTCAGAGTCGACTGATCCCCTCCCACCCATACCTGGCTTCCAGCTTCATCCTTCAGAGCTGAAGCTTTGGACCCCTAAAGCTCAGGGTGCATTTTGGGCCATGCAGCCAACTCAAGGAAAGTCTAATCCCAGCTCCTTGGAAGCGCAGCAGCGAGCCCCTCAGCTCTCCCTTGCGACACAGGCAAGAGTTGCAACACTCAAGACCCCTGACACAGCCAAACCTTCTCACAGCAGCACCCCAAGGTCAGAAACAAGGGCTCAGGAACTCATCCTAGACACAGAGGTTGCATGATTTAGCATGCGGCAAGGGCGCGCGCACCCGACTCGGTGCTGCTGCGAGAGCACAAGTCCAGGTGCAGGAGGTAGAAAGTGCACAGGCAAAGAAAACCCAAGACAGGGAGCAGCCCTGGGGAAGCCCAGGCCATGCAGGCAGGGCTGGGATCTTGCTCCACAGCTGCAGGTACCGCCGCATGCATTGCGACACTCGGCAGCGCTGCCAGCGTGGCCCTGCGAAGCCTCCCGACTTTCACACAGCAAGCGATTGCTCGGCAAGCCATAAACCTCCCAAAAAAAGCCATGGAGCTGCACAAAAGCCTTCTCCTAACACATGATTTGCACCAGCCCTGCAGTCTCAGCAGGTGATAGAGTGTCATAAAATCCATTCTCATGCTATTACAAAACTCCTCACCAACAGCCGCCGCTGCCCTGCTCGGGTTTTATTTGCCACCTTACCCGAACAAGGAGGGTATGTTCCAGTTGCACAAAATGCAAACGGGGAGCCCTGGGCCATTTTGCCACCCACACAGTTAATTACATCTTCAACAGCCAGCGAAGGGCTGGGTGTAGAGGATCCAGGCCCTCCTGTGGCTCGCAGAGACACGAAGACCGGTTGGCACCAGGAGGCACGTCCCACCAGCGCCCTGTATCACCAGCTGGGTAAGACACGAGTTAATTTTTACAGATTGGGTGTTCATAAGCCTTAAAGGAATTCCCTGGGTTTTTTCCCCAGCTCCAAAGCTCACACACACACAGATTGTGCTTTTTTTGCATAGGTTACTTTGAAGCAAACTTGGCACATGAAGCTTTCAAGCCTGTGTTGTCAAAAAGCTGAATGTCAGAGGGGTTGGAACTGGATGGTCTTTAAGGTCCTTTCCAATCCAAACCATTCAACAATCCTGTGAAAGTTGCTTCAGTGAGAACCATTCAGATACTTATAACCAGGTTTTGTCATCTGAACATTCACCAAATCCCTCTTCCCGAGATTCTTCCAGATGGACTTTTTTCTTTCTCAGCCCTACTAGGTTTAAAGGCAAAAGCAGCACCTGGCATAGAGAAAGAAAAATAAGCATTGGCCTGCTACAAACCCAAATTTATGGCACTTCTAGGGTCTGGTTTCAGTGAGCAGTTCCCTTTCACTCAATTCCTCCTTCTCCAAGTCATTGCTCTCCCAATCATTAACTCAGTCTCTGAAAAATTAGGCTTTGTGTTTCCCGTACAGAAATCTCATTCTAAAGAAAGGCCAGCATGCCTGCCCAATTTTCTTATACTGTGAGTGTGGTGGGCACAGAAGAATTAAGAAAAATATAAACCTTCTAAATAAAGAAGAGCCCACTTGATTAGCTACTAATTGAGAACTACACAGCTCTTACTGTGGAAATTTATTTCTAATAGCATGAGGGATACAGAAATACAAAAGCCCATGTCAGCTTGGTCTTTTTTTTTTTCTTTTTTTTAATAGTAGTGCAGCTGCATTCCACATACATTAATATTATACCCAAGGAAAGGAAAAGACAAGATGAAGTTATCCAGAACTTTTGTCTTGGCTCCTTGCCACGACATCCTGAGGTTGATGTGTGCTTGCTGCCACTGGGCTTGTCCTCTCTGGCAGAGGCTTGGGGAGTGGTGGGAAGAGAGGCTAGGAGATGATGTTGTTGGCCACCCTAAGTCTATAATTGACTGACACAGCCACTTCAGGAGCGTTACTGCTCCGAGGGGAGTGTTCACAGCAAACTGGGTTACTCGGAGTAACCCAAACCACAGCTTTAGGTTCACCATTAAGATTTCCCCACACTCTTGGCCCCCGGTGACCTGAAGCTCCGGCACACCATACCCATACCACAAATTCACAAGGTTTCCCACCCAAATCCACAAGGTTTGGTGCAGCAGGAAAATTTGCCAGACAGACCAGCTGGAATGCAGCATCACCCTAAATCATCAGGAGGGGTGGCTGCTGTGGATTCCAGCCCTAAAACCCAAGGCTTCACCCTCTGATACACCCTCACTGCCCCGTGACTCCAGATGTGCTGCCTAACACCAGACATTGTGGCTGATGGTTCCCAGCTGACCACACAGTTATTTCCTAGAGCTGTAGGTCAGCATCTTGATTTCTAGGAAAAATTTAGGAAAAATCCTAAGAAACAGTGAGGGGGAAGAAGGCCACGGTCTTCTAGGCCTCAGTGGGACATTTCCCAGCATATCTCTACTCCTGGAGTTGGTGCCCCACAAAGAGGAGGCAGGACAACTACTTGGAGGTCCTCAAGCTTTATGGTTGATATATTTTTATTCCCAATGCACCAGGAAAAGTGACTTTTCCTGGGCTGGAAATGGGCACCACAGCCTTTGCCAAAACCTTTTCCATGGATTTGTACAAGCAGGCTCTCAGCACTGAAGGCAACAGGTCCCCATTATTGGCCACCTCCATTAGTACTGAAGTCAAAGTTTTACTATTATCAAGCAAGTTTCAGGCTTCTCTTCATGAGCTACAACTCAAATAACATGGGCCTGTATGGGGCAAAATTTAGGGCTTTTATTGGTTGTGTAGAAACAGGCATTCATTGCACTTTGACCATCTAATGTCCAGCTTCTCCCTTCAAATTTAGGATTTACCTCAAGTAAGATCAACACTCAAAATATTTCAGGTCCTACATATAGGTGAGCATGATCCAGTTTGAGCAGAGGGCTTAAAATACCTGACCTACCCAGATCTTGGATGCATTAAAAATAATCTACAATAAGCATAAATCTGATTAAATTAGTTCAGATTTCAATGTGAAGCTTTATGAGGTTGTCATAAAAAAAAACAAAACAAAGATCTCTGAAGAAAACTTCTCTCTTGGGGTAATTCCCTCAGCACAGCACCAAGAAAAAGTAATTCATCCCAAATGGAACTGGGATCCAGCCACAACATCTTCAAACAGATCCAGATCTGTTCCCCCTCTTCTTGGGGGGTGGAAAGACACGGGGTTTTGCTCTGACCCAGCAGAGGTAGCTCAGGTGTGGGGTTGCATCTCAGTCCCCATGAGAAGGATGAGGTGTTTGTGTAGGGAGTGCTGGTCCTCAGCCACCCCCGAGCTGCCTCGTGGACCTCTGTGTGCACACTCACACCATGCATTAAAGCACAAAAATAACACTTTCTCAGACCTCTGGATGTTTTACTTCATCTCAGTATCACTTACAGCCACCATAAATCAGGCAGTCCACCCCCTCTCCTTCCCTAATGTTTTATAAACTACAGAAAGTTGGAGCGTTTTTTGGCCCAACAACCTACATACCCCATAATAAATGCCTCTCCTAATGTTGCTTTATTTTATCAATATCGCCAGACTTCTTAATGGCAATCTAAGCTCCTGACTAACAAAATATATTGTCTGTCATATTCTGTATTTACTTTTCCTGCAAGGAACAATGATGCTCTATCAGCACCAGCCCAGGGTAGGGGAGGTCAGAGCCTGTTAATTGGAAAAACACATGGTTTGACCAGCCAGTTCCAGACCCCGATGGATAACCAGCATCCCACTCACAGCCACCTTTTTTTGGGGTTGGGACATACCCCTGGCAAGAGGGGCTCAGGCAGGTGATGCCCCTCTGCTGGGAAACAACACCTAAAGGATATTTTGCAGCACGCTAGGGATGAGTTTTGGGGGAAGGCAGAAAAACCAAACCCTCCAGCCAGGGTAGCACAAGGTTGGCTTGCCTTCAGGAAACGCCTGGTTGTATGCAGCAGCTGTGGTGCGAGTAGTACAACAAATTCACTTACTGAATGACAACAGCTTTATTGGCAAGCCAATTCAATTAAAGCCACTGCAACCAACAAAGTCGCAGGCAGCGCTCGCCGCATAACGAATATGGAATCATGCCTATGTTTCCCCAAGTGCCCTCGGCCCTCCCTGTCCCTCTGCATGAGAGGGAAAGGGATGAATGAATTAGGCTCAGATGATGGTAATTAATGGCTTGGCTGTCAGAGAGGCATTTTGTCGGCCCAGTGGCTGAAAGCTCCATATTAGAGATAAAGTCCCAGCTCTGCTCAGCCAGGGCAGCCCCGCTGCCGGCGCGGTGGGGCAGTGCCGGTCGGCATTGATCAGCCTGGCCTGCTATTGATAGGTAAATAATATGTTCATTTTTCATCTTCACAAAACACGTCCTTCAGGCTGCAGTTACGGGAGTTCTGGCATGAGCTTATTAAGGGTAAAAAGCATCCTTAATGCTGGGCTAAACACAAATAAATATTCTTATGAAATAGACATAAGAATTCATTTTAGCCTTCAGTAAAACAGATAAAACCTGGGGTGTTTTTTTTTCTGAACACTAAAACTTTGCTTTCTAAGGCAACGTATGAGACCTCTCCTGCACGTGGAATGCATGAAACTGATTTTCCAGCATCACTGAAATCACATAGGTTTCACTGTTTTCTGAACCGTGACGAATGGTTAGGTGGTGCTACCCAGCTAAAAGGCCAAGGGTACTGCTTTCCCCAAAATTTCAGTAAGGGAAGAAAATGAGTGTTAAGTCTCAACATATTTTGTAAAACTTCTCTCATTAACTCACTTATGAAAAAGGGGTTTTTTTAAAAAAAAAAAATATAAAAAAGAGGGTACTGAAAGCTCTTGGGCAAACCCCTTGAAGCCACAGAGAGTTTTGGTGACATGGCAGGGGGGTCAGAGCAGACCAGCACCCTACCCTGCACATCCATGAGCACATGGCCCACCCGGAGCAAGCCCAGCTTTGCTCCTGGCTGGTGGCACCCACCACCACACCTCACTACAAAGGGCAACCAGGCCTCATGAATTCTCACTGGTCTTTCTATGGAAAGGAGGAAGCCCTTAGAGGTGCCTTCCTGCTCTGCTTCCCTGCACCTCGCTTCCAAAAACCCAAAACAAGCTTGACAGCCCCAAAACCCACATCCCTTTTTAACCTGGAGCAGAGGCAAATTGAATTCAAAGCAGTGACCAGGAAGCACTGGGCCTTTCCTCAAGTTTTTTGTTATGAAATAAAACCCCCTCTTTTCAGAGCACACCGATGTAATTGCCTGACTGCTTCCCATGTCAAAGTGACCAATACTTTCTGCGCCTCTGGGAGTGTAAAACTGAAGAAAACATCACTCATTTGGACATTCATTATGCGACTCGTTATTGTACATTAAACATTTGTATCCTTAAAATAATGGCCTGGCTATTACCAGCCACAAGATTCCCACTTCTCCCTTCAGCTCAAAGACGAGGGCGTTACTGCAGCTCCAGAGGGGTGACACCCAACACTTAGGGACCATCCCTCTAAGTGGAAAACATCCCTGCTTTGTTTGTGCTGCAGAAAAAGAGATGCCTTTTCATTTCCAGACAGCATTTCGATATTCATTAAGCAGCAGACTAATGGCACAATCCTTAATCGCTCAAACAAGGACTGATGAGTGCGGCTCCAGGTCCGCAGGAGTCAAGGATGATGTTTTAATGGATAAGCCTTTATCTTGCCATCCTGGCTGCTGGTGTGACTCAGAAGCTAAAGCCTCGTCCCCTGCACCCCAGATAGAAGGGCAGGGGAAAGAGTAGCCAAAATAGTTTCTAGATTCCCTCAGATTCCTCCAGTGTAACACCACCAGCTTCACCCAGAGCCACCACTGGCCACAGCAGGATGAGGATGGATGAATGCAGGCTGTGCAGGGTGGGTGGATAGCGGGATGGACAGCTAACAGTGCCCAGCCCCGCCGGCCTGGGCAGTGACACATTCCCAGGGAGAGGCAGTCCCCAAACAAGCTTGCACGAGGCCACGGCTGCCACCAGGCATTTTCAAACCAGTCCAGCCAGTTGTGGTGTGGGTTTGCCAAGAAACGCATAAAGCTGACCTTTGCTGGGCTTTTCAGAGGGGAGGAGGGTGGTTTGTGAGATAAAACAGGACTGAGGTGTCCTCAAGCATGAGGTAATACAAACCTATCAAAGCACAGAGAGAGCCACAAAGCCTGGAGACAGATCCTTGTGTCCCAAGAGACCTGGGCTGAGCTCTGCACCATGCAGACCCCAGGTACATCCCTAAAGAAGCTTCCCCAGTGCTTCTGGAAAGAGGAAAATGGATGAAAAGGTGTCCCCTGAGCTGAGTATTCTCACACTCAGAGCCAAGACCAGCTGCAGGGAGGGAGAAGATTGTGAAGGGATTAACAGGACTAACATCTCCTGCATTTTCTTTCACCCACCACAGGCAGCACCAACTATGGGCAGCCCCAGCTCCAAATCCTCCTGCCCCATCCTGCCACTCGCAGAACTGTGCAGCAAGGCCATTTCAACAGCAAAGTCCAGCAATTTAACACAGCCTGGTCTTCAGTCACCACATTTGCTTCTGCAACTTCCCCAGGGCAAAGAGGAATTAACCCATGGTGTCATCCCTGACTCACCACTGAGGGAAACACCAGGCATGGCACAAAGCTACACATCAGGGAGGCTGAGCATTCCCCCCCTCCCAGCACTTACATGAGACACTGATGTCTCCAAGCAATATGGTTTTGGTTTATCAACACTTAGTGACCACCAATGAATTTCAAACTCTAAAAAAACCTTAAAATCTTCTGCCCACTGTAGCACTGAGGTACAGCCTTTCCCAAAAGCAGGAATTTCAGGTACAAGAAAGAAAAGGTTAAAAAAAAAAATAAAAATTACTTCTGTCCAGAAAAACAGAGCAACACATCTTCTCACAAAGAATAGCCCAGCACAGAGCAATCCTGCAGAACAGCACTGCACACTCCGAACACACAAAGTATTCCTCTCTCTTGCCCAGATGAAGGGCTCAGCTGAGCAGAGAGGCTTTCCAAAAAACCCTAATGCATAACCCACATGGAACTCTCCCCTCTGGCAAAGGTGGGGAAGGACTGTGATACCACAGCTATTGCAGGTGCTGCTCCGTGGGCACGGGGAGATCCTCCAGAGATAACAGCAACCTGCAGGGAGCTGGGATGGTGGAGACAGGAGCACAGAAACAGCAGCAGGTACAGGAACCACTCACCTTCCCCACGGAGAGCAGCTCCCTGGCCTTCCCGGCAGGAAAAATCCACGGTGGTCACCAAGACGAGAGGCCCCCTGAGCCTCAGCACCAGGGAAATTCCTCTGGAAGCACCTCAGGAAAGGGTCTGTCCTCTGTGAGCACAGCCTCTCGCTTCTCCCAAAGCAACATAGCTTTTCTTCTCCTCATCCAGAGCCTGATGGATGCTCACAGTAAGCTGGCACTTCGAAGCACCAACCCTGCACAGCCCCAGGGGGAGTTTGAGCCCCAAAATGTCCTTTTCTGAGGTAAATTGCAACTGAAGACCGCAGGCAGTGTCTCTGAGGCCTAGTCCGAAAGCAAAGGCCGCTGAGGTGCGAGCAGGGCAGAGCAGACTGGGGGTGATCACCCCGAGCAGGGAGCCCAAGGACATGCAGACAGCGCCAAAATAAACCTCAAACTCACCGCTAGCTGTGTCTTTGTGAGCTGCAGAGAGCCCTCGGGACATCCGGACAGCACCAAGGTAAAACCCGAGTGTCTTTGTTAGCCGTGCCTTTGTGAGGGGCTGGCAATCAGCGCAAGGAGCGGCACCTGGAGCAGGGGCAGTGCCCGAGCTGAGGGCCATTAGCGACCGCCACAGCTGAAGGGCATTAACAGCCCCGGCCAAGCAGGGCGGCCCTCGCTGCTGTCTGAGCACGCAGGATCATCGCTGGGGCGGGTGGCTGAACGCTAAAGGATGTAACCTTGTCTCTCCCACCCTCTCTGTGTCTGTCCACACTTCTTAGCTGCTCCATCCCAGGCTCCTCGGGCGGCTCCTGGCTCGTCCCTGGAGCTGTGAGGAGCCTGTGGCCTGCAGCCAGCTCTGCCCTCAGCCCCTATGGCACAGAGCAGTCCCAGCAAGTGCTGGTATCGCCCCGTCACCCAGCAGCTTCAGTCTCACTGATATACCCCTGAGGTCGAGAACATGCTGCAGAGCCCCTTCTCCACAAATTTCCCAGTTAATATCATCCAGGAGTAGCTATGTTTTGGGGACATGAGCTCTCTTTTTCCTGCTGAAGGTGGCTGCGTTATCAGCACACCGGTCCTTGTCTTCACACCCAGCAGAAATTCATGCAGAAAAGCTTTGCAGAGCACAAACTTGAGTTAAGCAGTAGGAAGGACAGACTCCTTCAATCCAGAATATACAGAGATCCCCAACAATTAAATTTTTTGAACCATCACCACTGGTTTTTCTGATAGGTGGGGAGCTGTGATGTGTCAGGAGCTCACAGGGGCCCTGAGGTGCAGCACCGCGTGCCGAGCATCGCCGCCCGCCTCTTGTGCAACCACAAGCTTTCAACAGCACAAAATTTCGGTGGAAGGTCACCAAGAAGCACTCAGTGCTCACCTCTAATTGAACAAGACCTGTCCTGACCTCAGTTAAGGGAAAGGGGATGTCCCACATTGGTATAGGAGGCTTTTTGTTCATCCTCTCTGCCCGTGTGTTTCTCTCCATGCAGCCTGTGGACCCAGCACCTAATTATATCTTAACTAAACATCCTTTCTGCTTCTAAAAAAGCAAATACACAATATACATCTGCTTTAATCAGAGTTTAAATTAATTTGGCACTCTGAAATTGTAGAAGGTATTAAAAGAGGGACTGCCAGATAAAAACTCCATGGCCTTTTAGCAGCCCTGGAAGGAGATGGGGGGAAAAAAAGCCATGCTGAGGAAAAGGTAGTTTTTTTCCACCAAACTGCCAAATTATCCCTTATGATAAAGCCTTAAACAATGTTGGTCAGGAGGGAGCAGCTCACCACACTGGCTGCTCCACTCCCTGGATCTGGCAGGGAGAGCCCCATGGTTCACCACAGGAGGCTGAGCGTCCACAGGGCACAGCCAAAGTACCCCAGTCATTAACTACAGGTTAATCATATTTACTGCAGCTCTGTTGTTCCAAGATTCTCAGACAAAGGCTAAATTTGAGAAAACTTAAAAAGAAACAGATCTTTGGAGCTGACTTATTGTTAATGCAATTAGGATGAGGGAGAGAATCTAATTACCAAGGACTCTCACTTCTTCCCCCCACCAAGCTGATTTAAAGAGGAAGCTCTCAGTGTAGTCACTACTTTCTGGTTTACTTTACTGCTTAGCACAGAAGTTGTTGAAGCAGCTTCAGCGTTTTCTCAGCTGCATTCTTATGTCAATACTAAGGGAGGGACGAGATGATTCGGATATGTCAGAGGAAAGGAAAGAAGTGTAAAAAATGAAGACGCTAGCTTGAAAAAAACACCCCCAAAATGTTTCAGAGGAGTTAAAAATGCACCTGAGGCTGCAGTGTGGTGGAGGAAAGGCCAGAAGAACAGGTCATGCATGTGGCTATCCCCCCACTTCCCAGAAGCACAGGTAAGAAAGCACTGCTGGAGTGCCAGGATGGTTTGCCCTCGTGCCTATCCCATGCAGATAAATAATCCTGATGGGAGGCAGTAGCACAAATCCTTGTTGTTAGCCCAGCTTGGTGGCACAAGGTCTTTAATCTGCAGCAGGGGGGTACCAGGAGGGGCAGCGGGCAGTGGCCAGGCTGCGAGCCCAGCATTGACAGGCCTGAGCTGAGGCAGTTAAAGCACCCTAAACAATAATAATAACACAAATGCACGGCAGCTGCTGAGCTGCACACCCTCACAGCCACCCCAAACCCCTGCAGCGAGCACCTCGACCATCCACTGCAAAAAACTCCTGCAATTCAAGAGCTGTGGTGTGTACATCTTTAATTATTGCTTATTATTTATCTCTCCATGAACCCTGGACTCCAATCTTGAAAGAGTTTGCTGTGTGTTACAAAGATACTCTCATTCTGGTGTTTTTAATATTGCACATGTGGCAACAAGTGTGTGAAAGTGTAAGTTGACTTCCATCCCTTATGTACCCCATGAGTAGGGAGGACACGGGGGTGGACTGGGGACCCACTGACCTCCTTGGAGAGTGGTTTTGGGGGTGGGTGGGGAGAAGAAGAGGAAAAATGCTGAGCAGAGGACCAGGGTGGGATGCAGACGATGGAAAAACGTGCATCTCTGGCAGCCCAAACTCTTCTTTGCTCATCTGTCGGGCAAAGGCAGGGCAGCAGAGCTTGACACTGCTTGCAGCAAAACAAAACAGATAAAAACTCCAAACATGCAACACGACACCTTAAAAGCATTCCCACAGCCCTTTGCCAATCCACCTAAATCCGGACCTTGAAGAAAACACCCACCTTGTCCCTGGCTCCAGCGAGTCATGCCGAAACCTGCCGAGCAGCGCGGGAAGAAGGGCCCCGGCCACGGGGGCTCCAGTCTGGGGGAACAGCACATCCCAGCTGGAGCCATGGGCAGAGATCATCCCCTTCCTGGCTGTACCTCCCTGGCCAAGGAGGACTCACCTCTACCTCCCTACTGCAGTGCAGCAGTAAAATTTTTAAAAAACCCCAGCAGTAACAAATATTTCCAGGATTCCCACTGATTTTTGAGGCTGCTCACAGATTTTGAGGCTTCCTTCTTGAATCCACCCCAGTGCAACTCAGGTGTTAATTTTCTTTAAAGTAGAAGAATCTAGGGATGCATGAAAGGAGAACTGAGGTGGCCATGGTCTGCAGACAGCTCTGCTGCTCCAGCCCCAGTGCCAGAGGAGCAGCTGAGAACTCAGACCTTGCATCCTGCTCATGGTAAGGTGTGAGGGATGTGTGAGGAGAAGAGCCTCTGGAAAGGCAGCTGGCACCAAGCAGTGACTCTGCCACAGTCCTGAAAAACTCCCAAACCAACAAACCAAACAGAAAACATACCTGGAAAGATTCTGGTTATGGCTGGATGTATCCTGGACCCCTCAGCCAGCTGATCCACTGCAGGCAGCACAGGGATGGGAGGGAGCACCCGTAACCGGGTACGAGGCAGCCACTTGTGCTGCAGCAAATCAGTAATTCCCTTTTCCCCAGGTCCTTATCCCCAGCCACCTCAGCACACTCAGTGAGCACCTTCCAGCTGCATCCAGCCCCACAGCACGGCCCTGGGAGCTGCAGCCCAGCCACAGCAGGAGCCATCTCTGCAGGGATGGCAAGCCAGCTACTGGGCACCACTCCATCCTGGATAAACCCTCCCTGCAGGCTCTCCAGAGCATTCCCAGTGACAGAGAAGCCTGGCTCCTGGGAGAGGCCAACTCTCCTGTAGTGCTAATCCCTGGGCCTTTCTGGTGGTGCAAACATCAGTGTGCAAGGGTTGTGAGACACAAACACATCATCTGCTCCCAAAGGCTTTCCAGGGACGAAGCACAAGCACAAAGGGACACTGGGGTTTTGGGTTATTTATTTTTTTTTAATAAAGCAAGGTGCTGTGTGACATGAAACGCTCTTCCCAAGGGCTGCTGGAGCCACACACGGGCACAGACCTGCATTTAATCTCCTGGGGAGGGTTTGCAATCACTTTCCCAACTCGCTCACCAGCTCTTGTTTTCCAAGACATCACCCCTTATCTTTGCCCGGCTGCCGGAGAGCAACTCCGGGATGCAGAAACACGGCTGTTCCTCTCCAGTCCGTAATTGCCAACCACAAGGAAGGACATCCTTCCCCATTTCACAGCTCCGGAGCTGCGTAACCACAACCGCCTTCCCGGCGGCGATAGCGGGAGCCGCGGGAGCGGGAGGATTTCCCCCGTGCAGATGTTCATTCCCACCACCCACACCGCGGTTTCGCGGGGACAACCTGGGGGACCTGATAAAGCAGCTGGGTCCGAAGGATTTATGAGGCTCCTGCTCCAAAATCGACAGGAAGGGGAGGTTTAGGGGGTGCAAGACAAGCTGGAAATAGTGTGGAAAGTTATCACCGGGGTTTGTCCACGGGTTTTATATTGTTGTGATATTTATCCTTCAGATTCCCACAAAGTTCACTTTGGAAATGACAAGTGAAAGTCCCATCACTCCACAGCCAGGTGATTTTTTTGGCCACACGATGCTCCAGGTGCTCCTGTGCAGATTCAGGAGGAGGTGGGGGAAAAACATTACTAAAACACCTCTTTTTATAGATCTCTGGATCATGGTATGCCCTGCTCTATCAGAAAAGTTGGGTCTGTTGTTGTTTTTTGGGGGGGAGTTTTAATGGGTGTTTAATACTCTGTGCAACAAGTGCTGAGCCCCCTCAGTGTGCCTGGCCAGCAAAGCCCCATAAATATTCCCAGGGTAACTAACCTATGGCCCCATGCTGCTGCCCAGATGGACCACTAGTCCTGTTAGCTGCTGAATTTATGGTTCTTAAACAAAATAAAAAGGTACACAGGATTTATTTTCTTTTTTAAAAAAAAATCCCTCAAAGCAAGGAGTCTTTTACTCAGGGCCCAGCCAGCCCAGTGCCTGACACAGACATTACCCACCACTATTTTATGGTCTCTGCTGGCTGGGGAAACCAGTGCTGCTTTCAAAAGCAGTGATATTCCTTGCAGCCAGCGGTTTGGAAAGTAGTATTTGATTGTCAGAAAGAGGATAAGGAAGCAGCCTTGGGATGAGAAACAAGTTTCAGAGCACGGCAGAGACCCTGTCCAAGCTCTTGAGGACCAGCTGGAGACCAGGGTTTTCCCCAACACATCAAAAACCTGGTTATTTCATGCCCTGAACCCCAGGCAGCAGCTGAGGTGGGGGAACAGAACTTGACCCCAAAGTCAAGCTGCAGAGCCCCCATCCCATTCCAGTTTCACACCCAGAATTGGAGAGATGCTCTACAGTGCCACAAAATAAATAAAATCCCCGGCTCTCAAATGAATGTATTTACCTGGCCTCGCTATTTTGCTCAGCCTGTGACCTCTGCACATTATATAGGAGAGCAGTATAATGCCCCTCTGAAAAGCAATCTTCCAGGGTAGGGCTTTTTGTTTTATTTTCTACACTTGAAAAGACAATTCGGGGCTCCGGATGGCTCCGGTTTGCAGGCGGCCGAACCAGCCCTTTTGTCTTTAAGGATGTGAAGTGAGGGTACCACATTTTCTGCGCTTTTTTAAACAAGTCCTGGCCTTTCAACTCTAAAGCTGGATGGAGAGTAGGCCTGATATTTGGAGGCTCTCTTTTTCATTTGTCCCAGCTGTCCCCACCTTGCATGTCAAGTCCTTCTCCTGGCTCGGGAGTTTAACCTCCAGCATGTGACAAACAGCAAGGACAGAGCCAAGGGCGGCAATTACACCATCTTCCAACTTCAGAGCAGAGGAAAAAAATAAAATAACTTTAAAAAGCTCCAGGAAGCAAGGAATGGCCAGGAAAACCAAACTCAGCAGATACAGTTAAGCCTTAAATCACTCCCATTGTGAAGAAGGGCCACAAGCAAAGCACCCAAAAGTCTCGTGGTCCCTTTGCCAATGAATGCTTTCTACAACCAGCAATGCTGGTGGCAACACCATGGCAGCACAGAAGGAGATGCAACACCGAGGGCAGGGAGAAGGTTGTCCAGAAAATCTGAAACACAGCACAGATGGGGGCACCAACCCAGTGCTTGCCCTCGACCCACAGGGCACCCGTGTCAGAGCAGAGATGCACAGGGACCCAGCCAGCTGCTCTGGAGATGGAACACTTACAACATTCCCAGGGCAGGTTCTGACCCTGTTTCACACCACTGAAACCCCACTGCAATGCTGCTGGCTTTAGCCATGGGCTCCCCATCCAGATCCAGGGTGAGCACATCTTCTCCTGCCCCCCTGTCAGTACCAGCTCCTTCCTCCACACCCAAACCATGCTCAGCACCCTCAACTCTGCCTTCAGCAGCTCCTTCATGGCCTGACTTACTTTCTTCTTTTTTATTTTAAGCACACAGCACAAAAAACCACACACAGGCCAACTTCAGAGATTCCCACTAGAAAAATTAAATACTCATAATGCTTTTTTAAAGTGAATTGGGCCCCTTAATTTGCATCTTATAATAAGGATGTTATCGTACTGGTTTATGGCTCAGCTCTTTAGTTTCTATCTCTCAGGGGCTAGATTTCCCCTCATGAGTTCAATAGATGTCTGTGAACTAATGTAATTTTTTAAAAGGCTTTTCTTCTGTATTAACATTACAACCTTTATGAGTTAAAGGTTTTCCTTGCCCGAGCGCAGTGTGTGTTGGAATTCCAGAGCCAGGCTCTGTCCTTTCCAGAGAGGATGCTGCAGCCTGGGGTTAATCCTGGGCAGAGGGTGGGAACCTTCCTCACCTCCCCACACCGAGCCAAGCTCTCCAGTGCGCTCCAGCTCTTACATTTGGCTTAATTATAAAACATTGTCACTCGAATATTAAAATAATGTTTAATACACAGAAGGGAATAAGCCAGTCTGGAAAAATGCATAATTTCCCTGCACCTGCCCTGCTCCTCGCATGCAATGAGCTCTATTCTTTTCCTCCCTCTCTCTCTCCACTGCTTCCCACAGCAGTGCTGGGAATACACTTCCAAGAGCTTCTAAAAAGCATTTAAAAGGCAGGGAGGCTTCCCCGATCTCTGCACCTGCCAGGAGCGCCCATCCTCTGCTCCCCTCGCCCTCGGGAGGCGCAGCACGGCCAGGCTGGGACCCGTCCTCCTGTGGCCTTCCTGAACGGCAGCACCCGGCTCTTCAGGAGAGGAGAAACAGCAACAACTTGCCTAAATCCCAGAGGACGTTTTTAAACTTGCCCGAATTAGGGCCCAGGGGCGGATGCTCGGCGTTTCCAAACAGCCGGGCTCCGAAAGTGCTCAAACACGCCGCGAGTAGGAGCGATGTCGAAAATGCCAGCCCCTGCTTTAATGTACCCCGGGATCATTCATCACCTCCACACCTTATTTTATATTGCCAGGCTCTGCTTTAAATAAGCTTTTTTTTTTTTTTTTCCCCTCCCATTTAATCACTACAGCTGCAGAAGGTGATGTCTCTTCAGCAGGGGAGAGAGGGAAGAGGAAAAAAAGTAAGAAAAAGCAGCTAAAGGGGGGTTTTAGGCAACAAAAAAATAAAAAAAGAGCCAACTGAAGCTGCCAGGTGCAGAGCAGCTCCCAAAGGGATGTTCCTCCCCAAAGCCTCCAAACGGAAAAGCCAAAGCCCAGGAGAGCGTGCCAGGCAGGGAGCAGGGAAAAGGTCTTTTGGAAGGAGAACATAAAAAATAAGTTTTATCTGTGGTGGAATTAGGGGTGCAGGGGGGGTTTTGGGGATGGCAGCACAGGGGCAGCAATGAGGGAATTCATAGGCACAAGCCATGGAGCAAGGGCTGCCAGAGGCCACCCTCTGCCCGCAGGGAAGGGGGACGGAAGTGTCACCAGGCTCTGCTCGTCAATGTGGAGCTGCAGGAGGAGGTCAGGGAAAGGACAGACACTCAAAGAGAGAAAAGGTTTATTTAAGGCTCCATCCCTGTGCAGAGTGCCCCGGGTTTCCTAGGGCAGGGCTATCTAAAGAGTGACCTGCCACCCCTCTGGGCACTACGAGCACTGATACAGATGCTCAGGAAGCAAATTCAAAGCCCCATTTTCTGCTGCCTGCTGGTTGGTGCCTGTCACAGGAGGCTCCTGGCCGCCACCACCTTCACCCAACCTCTGGTGCACAGAGAAACCTGAGGGAAAGGGTTAAGCAGCCTGTGGATGCTGTGCCTGTCCACGCAGCACCTGGAGCGGCCTGCTCACAACTGGGAACCATTAAAGGTTTAGCATGAGCTGGTGCAGGTGGTGGAGCTTTTGGCTGCGGGCTCTTTGATGCACTGGGCTTGGCAAGCTCTGGGGATCCTCTGCCAGAGCCCAGGGACGCCCCAGCCAGAGGCCACCCTCTGCCAAGGGGACCCTGCCACTGGGGTCAACCCCCCTGTGGGGTTGGGCTGCTCCATCTAAACCTCTTCATTGAGGAAAAAATCCTGCCCAAGCCTTTGCGGGGGTTAAGCTGAGCCACACCGTGCTGGGGGAGGAGGAGAGGCCCAAAGGCACCTCCTTCTTCGTGCCATTTGAATTAGGATGTTGTAAAAGGTGAAAATAACTTGAAAGGCAGTAGCCCCGTTTTATTAATAGCAAGTATTTATTAGCCTCCTTGATTTACAGTACGTTTCTGAAAGTCATCAGTCCATCACATTCTTCAGCACAGGGGCTGAGGTGTTTTCTTGGTCAACACAATATGGAATATAGATCCGAATATGAGAAGCCAAATACAACCTTCATTTTGCATGCACATATCCCACCGACGGGAGGCCCGTAAATGAGTCCTGTATAGCCCTTAGACACATGCAGACATTGGGGGGGAGGTGGGAGCTTCTGTACATCGCCACTGGAAACCCGGAGGGTCACGGAAATCGCCAGGGAAGAGCCGTCAGGGCTGCACCAACCTCGGAAAGCGTCGCGGCGCACACACCCCGGCCACCACAAAAAGGTGGGAGCCCACCTCATCTGGGTTCTGACAGGAGAAACCACCTGCCCATCCATCCCCCTGACTGCAGGATGTGCTGCTCACACAGCACAGCCACCTCCACCCACCTGTTACCGTCCCCAATGCCAGATTTTCCCCCTCCTCCCGCCCTCACCGTGGGGTTCTGCCTGCCCGTGGCCGCAGAACCGCGGCCGAGCCGGCATTCCCAGGGATCACATCGTGCTCATTACGGGAGGCCAGGCAAAATTAAATTGGGGCCCACTGGTTCTGCCATCTGAACTTCATCACTGCTAAAGATGCAATAAAAGTAATGGCAACAGCGAACAAGCCTCTACCAGATGTGTAACTCTATCCAGTGAGATTAAGGAGTAAGGGCCGTATCTGGGGTTTGGGGGTTTTATTTTGTTGTTGTTCTGCCCCCTGCAACTCCATCTTGCCTTGGGAATAATTGATTATTTGGACCCCTGCAGAAGATGAATGCTAAGAGGATGATTTTTGGGGGGGAGAGAATTGGGATGGAGGGGCAACAATATTTACCTTGTAGCAGATACAACACACAATTGAATGAGTTCCTGAAATGGGAAAACTGGGTGGGAGGAGAGGCAGAGAGTAAGAAAAGAAGGAAATGAGGCACCACTCTCATTTTTGAGGGCTGGGGGGTGGTACAGCTCACTCCCCAGTAAGACTTTTCAGTGAGGTCAGGTAAAACACCACAGTAGAGCAGGGAGCCCTGGAACAGCAGTGATGCTTAGCAGGTCCTCCCTTCCTCCCTGCCAAAAATCCACAGGTAAAGGCTCACCCCAGGCCTCACCAGCACCCAGACAGCTCAAACACACGCAAGAAAGGAGATGCAAACCCAAAGTAAAGGCTGAAGATGGTAAAATAAGCCCCAGCAGCCAAAGGAGGATGGAGCTTCCCTCCACCTTCCCCCAGAGCCCACAGTTGTGTTGTCACCCACCAACACCGCGATGCTGCTTGTCCCAGAGCCACTTAGTGGGACCCAGCAGAAAGCTGGGGTCAGAAAAAGCCACAGGGAGTTTGGCAGCTTTGCTTGGAAACTCACTCACAGAATCTGTTTTCAGATCCCTTCTGGGGAGAGGTTTTACATCTCCTAAAAGTCCACACCCCAAATGCATCACGAATCCAAAAGATACATTATTTTGAAAGCAAAATTTAAGCTAGACTTCACAAAAGACTTGACCTTTGCTGCATTTTAGTGTCAGGAAAAGTGTGCTTAGAAATCAAACACAGCATAGTCAGATCATCTCCAAGTCTGAAAGCAGATTTTTCAACCCAAAACCTGAAAGTTAAGCCAGGTGATTCCCAGGAATCTTGTTCATCTCAACCCCTGGGACTGGAAGAACATTTATCTTTTCTTCATTAAGAACTCCAAAACTTTAGGAGCTTTGTTTTGTTTTGTTTTTTTTTAATAAAGACCAACCATACCTTATTTCCAATTTGGATGTGCAGACCAACACCTGGAGAACATGCTAAAATACAAAACCCCTGGGAATATTGCCCCTCTTGCACTGGCAACCTCCAGCTTTGAGGCTAACAGGTTCCCAGCCCTCCCCTCACAGGAAACCTTCAACTCCTGTTAATTGGCAGAAACTCATTAAGCTGCTGGTGATCCCAAGCACAGACACAGCAAGGGGACTCAGCCAAGTCCTGGTCAGACAAGAAGAGGACCCTAATGACACCTTTAATTAAAGCACACAGCCCCTTCAGGTCACCCAGGGCAGTGGAAACCCTGCAAGAGCCCCAGCAGAGTCTGGAGCAGGGCTGGCAGCCAGGGAGAGGAGCCCTGTGGCTTTCAAGGGGCTCTCAGCACAGACATTGCACCTGTTTGCAACTTTAAGGCAACACGAATTCTGAAGATGTTTCAAAGTCCTAAGAGTTGGGGAGAAGTTTAACAACTGTATTAAAAAATAGACATTTTAAAGGCTATTTGACTACACCTTCAGCACTTCAGGTATCACTTCTGTGCTTGGCAGGACACATTCAGCCATCCCCACCTGGTTATTTCTTGCTTTTTCTGGGAGAAACCCTTGCCATCACGCTGCCTGCTGAAGGAGAGACAAGCCACAGCCAGAGAAAGCAGATCCCATCACACTTGTTCCACCAGGCAGAGCAGCAAAAGCATAACCAGCTACCCCAGAAGACATCCATGAATGGAGTTTGGCCCGTGCTCACACAAAGCAAGGCTCAGACACCCCAGAAGGAGCCAGCACACTGGAACCCCTGATAAAGCAGCTTCCCAGCTGCCCTGGGCTGCAGTGGAGATGGAGCAGGTGAGACCTGACTTGCAGTCTAGAGAAATGAGCAGAGCAACCCTCTTTGCAGTAAATAACTGCATTAGCCCTGATCTGACACAGTTGCCTGGAGCAGAGATCCCCAGGGCAGGGGCAGGTCTAACTCCACCACTGGTGCACTCACAATCAATCAGGTGCTTAATCCAAGAGGATTCACCCTTCCAAGGCTCAAAAACCCCTTAGGAGCAGACAGAGGTGGCAGCACAGGCTGAGTTAGGAAGAACCTTTAAAAACATCCCCTAATGATAAAAGAAGCTGAGGCTGTGCTTAGACTTTTGGGTGGTTTTCCCTCAAAGACCAAGTCACCTTAGAAGAAGCAGCAAAAGCTCCCTTTGTGTTCCCAGTGCACCAAGTCCTCCAGGCTCCCAGTGTGGCACCCTGGGAGCTGTTCCTGCTGCCCACCCCGGCCAAATTTTAAAGTACCAAAGTGTCTGTGCTTGTGCTGTGCCCAGGCCACCATGAGAAAACCACAGCCCGGGGTTTTCTTTTCAACAAAAGAGCAACCACAGCCCATGGAAAAGGCAACACCGTTCTCCCCACGGCCGTTTCACCAGGAGAGTGTCACCCCAAGTGAGGGTCTCGCTCAGATTGTAAGCAAGGAGGTGAATAAAACAGAAGTGAGATTGAATTCAATACACAAAGCCAATAAATCCACTGTCCCTTTCCCCATGACTTGGCTCCATCCCGCTGATCCCAGCAGCCTGACACGGCCAGCCCGCCGCTCCACTCGCTACCCAGCTGGCTTCTTTCACCAAATAAGGTCCATTCCCACTCGTCAGCACAGGCACGAGCAGCTACAGCCTATAAATCCCATCGGAGACGGCACAAAGCTCACACATCACCCATCTTCTGTTCGGCGAAGCGCCTGGGCCCCGAACCAGGAGACTCCTTGGGTGGGTGCTCCCGAGCAAGGGACGGGCGTCACTGGCAAGTCCCTGGTGCAAAGTCTGGGGAAACACCGGGACAACAACCTGGCAGCATCTCCTCCTGCTGAGGGCAGAGCTCTGCATCCCCTGGACTGACAGCATCTCCACAGCACGACCATCACCCCTCCCAAAACCTGCACTGGCCTCCCTTCTCCTCACACGGACACGAGCGGACGTCACGGATCCCAGCAGCCCCAAAAGTACACAGCTGAACAGCAGAAATGCAACACGACAGCTGGCATTCATCAAGGATGATGCAGGAGAGCTGGGAGACCCCCTCCCTTCCAGCATCACCAAAGGCCAGAGGGGGCACAGCAGTGCTCGGGGTGCCCAGCCCTAAGCCCAACTCCTGGCCTAGCTCTGCGGGAAAGGTCTGTGCGCCGGGGCCAGGCAGCCCCTCGTGCCAACACCATCCCCGGTGAACACTCAGCACTCGCTTCTCTGCAGCCGGCACGGGAACACAAAGTCACACCAGCCGTCTGGCCCTTGTTAGCATTAAAAATTAAAGACAGAGCAAACAAAACCTAAAGCTCCAACATTTATTATGGCAATTTCCCACCCACCCACAGACCTACACTGTGTTTTGCTTTATTTTTAATTCATCACATCAGATGTGCCTCCCGAGGAATGGCACGTTGCGGGGATAACCAACAGGCCGGGTTGTCCACGACAGCAAGACAGTCTTTTCCGTGGGGAAAGGAGGCAGTCGAAGCCATCATTAAGCCCTTGACCTTGGTGGGTGGGTTTTTTTTTCATTTGTTTGTTTTTAGAAAATGAAAAAAGAAACCAGTGAACAAAAAAAAAAACAAACCCCAAAAAACCCCAAAAAAACAACCCCAAAGAAGTGTTGTACTCTATTACAAAATATAAATACGATAGTCTTGCAGGCAGGAGGAGCCCGGGGAGCGCTGCCGTCGGCGGGTGACTCCTCAGGCTCTCCCGGGGATGCGGCGAGCCAGCAGGACAGAGGCCACCTCCGGACGCCAAGACGCCGCCGGCCGCTCGCCCCAGCTTCACCTCCTCTCAGAATTTAAGTGCTCTTGAACTTCCATCCGAAAACTGCCAGACATCCGGGGCTCCCTGGGCGCTGCGCCAGCTGGGGGGGTACGCCGAACCTACAGAGAGCATGGGGACAGAGGAGAGAACAGGTGTGACATGGCCCACGGTGTGAGTCGTTCCCTTATCCTACTTCTTGTCTCTTTTTCGTCTCTAACAACTAGGACACCCCACTGCCACAAAGGGACACGGCAGGACGGAGCCCTTCCTCTCTCAGGCCACACTCCCACATCCGGCATCCTCGGCACCACGCAGGAACCACTGGGATCATTTAGGAAGAAAAACCTCTGGATTTACTGGGCAAGGACCGAGCCAGCCTGTCTTGCAAACCTCCTCCTACTCCTTCCCAGACCCTCATGGGCTTCCCCCAGGTGCTGAAGGCCCTCCTAAAGCCATTGGAGCTGTTAACACGGCACACGGCGGGTGGTTCCCGGAGGGCTTTTCCCAACTCCTGGCACGGTGGAAGCACTGGAGCGGCAGCAAAGCTCAGGCTCACAGCCCCAGCCCACGCCCAGCAAAGCCATCGGCTGCAGCAGCATGGGATGGGACACTGGAAAGCAACAATTCCCGGCTCCCAGCACCTGCTCCAGGCCAATCACCCGGCACCACGCTACCCACACCACAGGCCAGGGGCTACACTGGTGGCAAGGCTGGCACATCATCAACACACTCCTCAAAATCCACCCTGGCGGCCCAATGGGGAGCTGGTTGCTATGGAATTGACTTCATTAATACTTAAAAGAGTGGTTAAAGGGCTACTACATGTGAGCTGCCATCAGGACTTAGTAACCAGCTCCTTCCTAGGCCAGATCTTTAGTGGGTGTTAACTGGAGTGTCTCCTCTGAAGTCAAGAGCACCGTGCCAGATTTCCCTCCAGGGAAGGCTTCTTGCTGCTGCTGTCTGAGCCCAACAGTTCCCAGGCTAATGTTAAACCTGGCTGAGACTTCCAAGGCAGCCAAGAGCAGCACAGCCATCCCGGCCACTAGCACACGACCACTGCAAAGCTTAAGTCCTGTTGAGGGGCACAAAACCTTGGGGTTCCCCCACGCCTCCTGTCCCTCCTGCATCCCTATGGCTTGTTGGAAAGCAGCAGCCGAGCACGTGAGCTCGAGGTGCAGCATCTCTTCAGCAGCTCTAGCAAAGAGCCCTCTGGGCAGTATCACTCCCTCCTAGTCAATACTACAATTTGTCCATGCATCCGCCAAAAGTGGGTTTCAACCTTTATTGGAGGAAAAAAAGAGAAGGAGGGATCTAAAAGAGCAGCTGGTATCTCTTTTCTGTTGGGTACAAACTCTGCACTTAGATAAACCCCAAAACTGTATCTCATCAGATACGCCACAGTCTCCTGAACATCAAGCAAAGTCATGGTATCGCTTATTCCTGTATTATCTCAGCCCTTGGAAACATAATAAATATGAAACATCTGTAGTCTGAATTCTGGATACTGTTTCAGTGCCTTCATTACATTAATCATTCAATTTGGAGATTAGACACTAAAGGGTCTATGCCACAAACACATGTTCCTCCTCAAAAGTTGACAAGGCTTGAGATTTTAACAATAGAGATGCTGTTACCCCAATATCACTTATTCCTAGAGAGATCCTTTTGCACAGAAACAGGGAAGTTTCTGGGGAGCGTAAGTCCAAGTGTGCATGGGATGCCAAAGCAGCTCGAGAGCACCTGCTGGGGCCTGGGACATCCACGCCCCAACCCAACAAACTTCAGTGGGATCATCACACCATTAACTTATTGCCCCTGGCAGAAAACCACCACATTCATGAGCATCTGCTTTGGTGTCGGGGTGACAGCGGGTTGCCACTCGCGAGCTACGCCCTCGCCAGCCGGTGTTCAGACAACTCCTCCTACAGCAGGAGCCGCTTCTCCCGCAGCTCCTTCCTCCAAACCACCGCCCCTGCCCTGTGTGCCACGCAGCGCCCGCTGGGCTCGCTCAGCTCTGGGAAACCTGCAAAATTTAGCTCTGGGAAACCTGTGAATCACACGCATCGCTGTGCCACTTAATAAAGAAGTCAATCGTTTGCTTTCCACTGGTTAATCTTGCAGCAGCACCGATCTACCTAGTGATGCCTGTACACAGATATATGCAGATGCCTGCCTAGATGCTCTTACGTATGATTATTTCAGAAGTAAAACACCGTATAGGGAAAGGCAGCGGGATGACGGCCACCCTAGGATGGACCCAGGGTACAGAGCCCGCTCTGAAATCAGCCAGGCTACGCTCGAGCCCGGGCACAGCTAACCCCAGTCCTCTAGAAAACATCTCCGCCGTGGCCTCACCAACCAGCAATAAAAACAGGGACAGGGAGGGAGAGACCGGACTCTGTACAGGTATTTCATGGCACGGGATTGAAAGATGTGTCATCAAGGCAGCTGCAAAGCCCATCCCTGCGGACATTGTCCCTCCAGGGAACAGCCAGTGCCCGTGCCCCTGCCACATGAGCTCCCCATGCAGGGCGGGGCTCTGGCTCCCCATGGCTGTGCCAGGGATCCCTCTGGCACCGCTCCAGCTCCAGCGGGTGGGTACCAGCCTGCTGAAGGGGAGCGCAGCTCGCGGGGCACTGCCGCCACCTTTCCAGCCCTCCTGCGCTCTCCCCACTAGCCCAGACAACAAAATCTTCATCCCTCCTCTTCCAGGATTAAAATGGAGCTTTACTACATTCTTTTCAAATCTCTCTTAGAAAAGGAGTAATTTTTTTTTTTTTCTTTAGATAGGTATTTCTGTCTTTTTTTTTAAATTCC
>NC_031770.1:3222280-3283149 GCF_001522545.3 Parus major
CCAAAAATTAAACAAAAAAAAAAAGAAATTAAAAAAAATAAAACCAACCAACCAAAATAAAAAAATAACAACCCAAAACAAAAAAAAAAAAAAAAAAAAAAAAAAAAACCCCAACATACACAACATGTAAATTATTGCACAAGAGAAAGGCTCAAAGTTTGCGTAAAATGCAATAGTATTGCCCCGATACAGATCATGCATTCAAACGGTGAGAACAAAAAGAAAATAAACAGGGTGTGCTGGTGACAAGCACTTTCCAAATATCCTTAGCTTCCATGACTTCCATCACAAGGGACTAGAAAACCTCTACGGGAATGGGGGATGGGTCAGGGACGGGGGTGTATGGGGGGGTGGGGGGTACGAATATACCTCTATTCAGTTTTTATCTCGTTATTCAAGACTCGATCACTGTGCCATTTTTTCATGTGTTTCTCCAGGGTACTGTACACGCTAAAAGGCATCTTACAAATCTCGCATTTGTAAACGTCCTTTCCCACCTGCCCGTGTGTTTTCATGTGCCGGGTGAGCTTGCTACTCTGGGCGCAGGCGTAGTTGCAAAGCTCACACTTATACGGCCTCTCGCCCGTGTGGCTCCGTCTGTGGACGGTGAGATTACTACAGTTCTTGAAGACCTTCCCACAGTACTCACAAGTGTCGCTGCGTCTGCCCTCTTTTGAGCTGGGCCTGCCAGGGCCCGGGCCACTAATATGGGGGGTGCTCCCTCCGCTTCCCGTGCCGCTGCGGCCTGAGATCCCTCCGTCCAGCTCGCCCGGCGGCGTGGAGAAGCGCAGGCTGCCGTTCTCCGAGGAGTGCTCGGAGGAGGAGGCGAAGGGCGATTGTCGGGAGTCTCCGAAGCTGAGGAAGGGGTCCTTCAGCTGCCGGGAGGCGGCGTAGCCCGCCAGCCACTGGGAGTAAACGTTCTCAGTGTTGGGCATGGCGGCGGCTGGCAGGTCGAACTCCTTCTCCAGCTTGATGCGTTTGGAGAAGGGGCTCAGGGAGCTGGGGCTACCCAGCAGCAGCTTTTTGGACAGGCCTCCCGAGGCAGACTCCCCCGGGGAGCAGCCCCGGCCGTTGACGGCCCCCTCGTCAATGCGGTCGGACTCGCCGGCCACCGAGTCTTCGTCGCAAGTGTCCCTGTGCACCTCGGGCTCGGGGAGGTGGCCCCGCTTGTGTTTCTCCCCCAGGACCTGGTGGAAGGCCTCGCTGAAATGCTGCATGGAGCTCAAGACCATGCCCTGCATGACGTCCGGCATCGCCCGGCCCTCCTCGCCAGCCCGTGAGTTGTTCTCGTGGTGACGGGCCGCCTCCAGGCTCATCCCGAAGCCATAGTCCTGCCTGTCGCTCTCGTTCAAGTCCTCCTCCTCTTCCTCCTCCTCCTCCTCCTCTTCCTCCTCCTCCTCCTCCTCTTCCTCATCCCCGTTCTCAGGGATCATGTTGGGGTCATTCTCGCTCTTGAACTTGGCCACCACGGACTTGAGGGCGCTGCTGGCGCTGCCCACCAGGTCGCTGGTGCCTGGCTCAGGGGAGCTGGCGGTGGAGAGCCCGTCGTCCGACTTCACCGTCATGGGGGAGGACTTGTGCATGTGGGTCTTCATGTGGCGCTTCAGCTTGCTGGCCTGCGTGCAGGCGTGGTCGCAGAGGTTGCACTTGTAGGGCTTCTCCCCTGTGTGGCTCCGGCGGTGGACCACCAGGTTGCTCTGAAACTTGAAGGTCTTCCCGCAGAACTCGCAGGACTTGGACTTCATGGGGGGCTGGGAGGGAGGAGGAGCAGACTGCAGAGGAGGAAGGGGCGGCGTGGCCAGGAACGGGGGCTTGCTGCCGGGCTGGAAGGGCTGCAGCAACCTTTGCATAGGGCTGGGCCGGCTCGGGGACAAGGGTGGGCTGGAGGTGTTGCCGGCCAGCTCCCGCAGCCTCCGGGAGAAATCCATAGCGGGGGGCTCCATCGCCATGGGGTTCAGTCGCAGCACCCTGTCAAAGGCACTAGGGTGATGGGTGGCCAGAGCCATTTCTTCCGCACCCAGGCGCTCAATGCGATGCGGATCCAAATGGTGCCTCGGGGGAGGGCTAAAGAGGGGCGGCGTGGGTGGGAAACGCCCTTCTCCCAGCCCCGACGCCTCCCTCGAGACCGAGCCGGGTATTCTGAGCAGGTTAAAAGGGTTATTGTCTGCAATGTGAATCCCGTGGAGAGGTGGCTGGGAAGGGCACTCTGCACCTAGTCCTGTTGGGATACCAACCCGTGGCGTCAGGGGGCTGCCGTGCTCGCTTTCTAGGTAGATCCGTAAGCCGTGCGTGTTCTGTGCGTGCTGCAAGAGGAACCAGGCGCTGTTGAAAGGCTGTTTACAAGTCGTACACGTGTAGCTGCTGGGCTCATCTTTACCTGCAAAATAACACAACAAGCAGCGTCAATCTCCGGCCGTCCAGCGGTGGGCGAGCGCTCGCCTCCCCGCCCTAACCTCCTCTCCTCCTCCGGGACACCCAGCCGGGGAAGGAACATCCCAGCTGGGGGACAGGCAGGGGACACGAATGGGAAGAGGTGAGAGGCACAACAGGGAGACCCAAACCCACACCAAGCACATCCACCGCCTCCCACCATGCCCAGCTCTGGGTTCAAAACTGAACCATGCCAGGTAACCACAGAACAAAACAAGGTAAGAAAAGCAAGAAGTATTAAAGTCAATCACTGCCAGCTCCAACTCAGCAGACTTTATGCTGCAAGAGGCTGAAGGCATTTAGAATGTTGGTAAATAAATACGTAAATAAATAGATAAATAGATAAATAAATACCAAATAAAGAAATCCCCTTCTGAAAAGCACTCCACACAGATCAGTTCAAAGCATCACAACTGCCAGCAAGCTGGGCATCAACACACTTTAGTCTCCTCCTTCTTTTGAGACTAACAATGTTTTAAAATTAAGAATCAACTTCTGCTCCTTAGCAGAGATTTACCTCTAGGGCAAGGAAAGAAAAGGAAATAAAAATAAAAATAAAAATAAAAATAAAAAGGGAAGGGGGCCAGAAAAAAAATCAAGCATGGGACAGGGAAAGGGGAAGACAGAGAGAGCGGCGGCTCCGCCAGGGAAAGAGCTGGAGGGTGGCCAGGAGGCCTGGCCGAGCGCCCTGCCGGAGCCGCATTATTTCTCTCGCGCTGAAAAGAAGCTGAGGATGGTAAATGCCACTTTGGCAAGTAGTGAGCTAACTCTATTTCATGATAATTTATTTTTGGAGATAACACGGACATTATAAAAGAGCAACCAACTAATAAATAACTAAACAAAAAGCCGGCTAATAATGACAGCAGAAAGCAGCCCCTTCTAATATATGGCAAAACAAGGGGGATGAATAACTTTTTGAGGGCTGCCCACGAGGGAAGAGTGGCTTGAGATATGGTGAAGGTGAGGGTGCCTTTATTGATTACTGGGATTTTGTGAATAATTCACTTCCAGCCCCATATGGATGCTTTTTGCTAAACGCTGGTAAACTGAAGCTGGAGCTAAAAGAAAGATAAAAATTCACTTCCAGCCTTGTTCAGCAGTTCTCATAGAGCTGTTGTTTAGTGATATTTTAACAAATAAAAATAACGTGGAGGTTTGCTGAGAGATAAACCGGGAGCCCTCCAAGGGCATCAGCACTTAGGGTGGTACCGGCCTTCACCACATATTCCTGCCCTGACCCAACATTTACATCCCAAGGAATCTGCTCCTTAGGCATCTCTCTTGGGTAAAAAGGCTGCACTGAGAGTTGCCCTCATTAGGTTTCCCCTATTTGTCTAATACAAAGAAAAGGAAAATTAAAAAATAATAACCAAAATAACCAAGTAAGGCAAATTAGGAAAGGGAACATCGCTTTATCTGCACCCATCTTGTTTCCCATCTCACAGGGGAGGAAAAGCATCATGTAAGGCATTTTCCTCCCAATGGTCTGGGGATACACGACAGAACCAGGCATCTTTAAGGTCTCTTTCAGCCCAAACCATTCTGTGATCCTATGAGATCCAGCACTGGCTGTACTGCTCCATCCCAGCTTCCCTCCCTGCCTCCCGGCTCTGCCACTATTCTACGTTTGGCCTGAGAAGCAGAATCAGGCAAGCAAAGGGCCTCAGTTGTCTACAGCAGGCATTTAACACTTTAATCACTTTAAAAGCCCTTGGAATAATATTTAATGTTTCATCCTGAAGCCTGCCTTGGAATAAAATGCACTGTTGTGTTTAGTATGTGCCAGGCATGTGAGCACAGATAAATACTTAAATCTGCTGAAATTAGAGGTAAATTCAATTGGACTTTCACATTCCTATGCTCATTTGTGAGCTTGGGGGGGAAAAAATATCATATTCTTCATCATAATGAAGTGGAAGTTTTTAACACCACGGTAGGAGCTAACAACGAAACACTACCTCGCCTCTCTACCTTATAGATCAGGTCAGAGAAAATAGCATTTTATCTTATAATGAGGATACAACATCGAGCATTTGCTACCACATTTTAGTATTCCCATCAACTAGATATTCTAGATCATAAGGGCAGCTCGTGTAATCATAATGTCAATGAGAAGGGCTGTTACGACTGAGACTAAAGATTACATGGAAAAAGCTGCTTTGAAACTGGTAATTATTACCAGTCCACTAATAGCAAATGATGCATTACAGTTTCACCGTATAATCTGTATTTCACTCAGCTCCTGCCAGTGCAGCCTTATTATATTACAGTGCTCACAAATTCTAAATTCCTAAGCTACAGTCATCAATAAATGTGTTACTTGCCATAATTTGCAAAATTACTTTGTTCATAACATCTTCGACTGTTATAAAGACTGGAATTGATTTCCTGCGTGGCAAAATTAGGGCTACATTGACTTAGTGGAGTGTAAAATGTAAGATTATTCTTCATGTGCTTGCCTGAAAAACAAGTTTCCAATTCACTGTCCGTGTTTGGTAATCAAGATAATAATTTACATTTAAAATCATGTTTATGTACAGAATTTCCCCTAAACAACCCACCATTTTCAAGGGAGCAAGGTAAAACCAGGCAATAAAACAAAGGAGTGAAACAGTTAAAATCCACCAGCCATTTGTCTCCACCTCCTGCTCTGAAGAGACATGATTTCTAATTTGTCTATTAGTGCTTGATTAATTATGAAGGCTATTGACTGACCATATCACCACCTAGAGATACGTTCCAGTCTGATGCAGCCTTGCCAAACTGCAAAAATTATGGCACTAATCCACAGCAACAAGACGGGTCCTTAGACCGCTGCAGCAATCCCTGGGTTTGGAAGGAACTTGCCCTCCCTTGCTCCCATCCCATGGGTTTTTGGGACACCATCTGGGTCCCCTCAAGAGCCAGACCCAAAGGCCATATCCACTGATGTCTCCTTGCTGTGTGGGCCAGCCCCTGTGTCCACACAGCCTTCCCAGCAAACGCATCTGGGCATGACCATGGGGGAAGCGAGGTGGGTCTCACAACAGGGAGATGCAGAAGCTGCTGCTGGCCAAGGACAGAGCTGGAGAAAGCCCCATAGGGCTCTTTATGTCTCAGCATCCACCAGGACAATGTGATGGGATATGTCATCCATTGCTATGCCACTGGGGCTTTCAGCTCATTTCCAAGAGTCAGGAGTCACCGCTGAACCAGCCCTCCTTGGCCACCAGCAGCAGGGCAGGAGCTCACATCCTGGGGCTGGAGCTCACATCCTTGGCTACTCCTCAATTCAGGAATCTGAGGATGAAAGGGACCTGCAGCTCTCACCCTCTGAGCCTCAGCCACGGTACAGGTCACTCTGTAACCAACACAGTGTCTTTCAGTAAAGCACGACCTCCTCCGGCCGCACCAAATGTAGGGCAGAGCACAGAATCCCAGTGAAATCTATCCAAAGCAGCTCAGCAGACAGGGAGAGCACCCACTGCTTGCCACCACAGTCAGTTCCCACAGCCAACCACACTCACAGATGGGTATTGGGATCCACCCGAACTTCTCCAGCTCTAACCTCTACCTGTTCTCTTTGTATTTTGAGGGGTTTTGTGGTTGAAACACTGAAAAGCTCTTGATACACAATGGGCTCCTCACACACACCAAGGTGTTCTTCGTGAAATCGAGGCACACTTCAAAATCCAGTTATTTTTCCATCCTGAGGCCACCCCTCCACTACTCAAAGACCTGCCTAGCCCTTCTCATCCTGGCATCATGCTGGGAAGAACCTGATTTCCCTCTCAGCTTCCCTCAGAGCTGATGCCTTCCATGGTGCTGCAGCCAGCTCTGTAAGCACAGCCCTGATCCCACTCTTCCAGCTAAGGACCACATGAGGCTGGACCTGGTATCTTCTCAACACGTCCTTCCTGACAGTCTTTCCACACCGCCCCATTAACCTGCCCCTCTTGCTCTGCACCCACCTTTGCTTTCCCCACAATGCCAATCTACCAGAATTGCTTAGTAATTTCTAAATCACCAACAAAGCACTAAGCACCACTGAGGCCCCCACCAGCACCTGCTGAGCTCTTCATTTAAAGCCCCACATCCCCAAATCTGTTGGCCAGCTCTGCATCACCTGTGCTAGCAGTACCAGTGCTCGGTCTTCCTATACACAATGTCACGGCGCTGTGCAGTCCATTTCATCTACATTTATCAACCAAAGTTGTCATCTAGAAGAATGAAATCAGGTTTATTTGACAAGATCCATATTCCATAAATTTAGGCTGAGTGGCACAAATTATATTTCTTTTCTTTAATGCTTTATCAATTGAATCCTATATGTTGGTTCTTCAGTTATTTTGTCCAGGAGAGATAAGCAAAGTTTTGCCAACTCTCCCACATTACCCTGACCAGCTCTTGAAAGCATTTGCCCAGTTCATAAGCTTTTTTAAAACCAGCATCATATGTCAATTCTTCAGGGTTCCTTGGGTACAACTTTTCAGGGCCTTTTTATTTAGAAATATTTCTCTCCTTTGGAGGAGAAATATTTTTTCTCTCTGCTCATATAAAACCCTCCCTGGCTACCAATGAGCTAGAAAAAACCATCATCACCCACCTATGATACAGAGACAAAACACAGCTGCTCCCCAGGTCTACAGCAGAAATATTTATCAAAAATTTCTACTTTACTGCTTCTTCCATTTATCCCTTCCTTCTTCTCCAGAATCCTGAGCAGCTCTCTCTCTCCTCCTCTCCTCATTGGTGCCAGGCACAAGTTTTCCTCGGCATCTCCAGCTCTCCTGACCTGTTCTCTACCCGCCATGGTTTCTCACTGCGATTGATTGCTATCCATTTTCCATTTTTTTAATTGTCATATATTGATTTTTTTAATATCTAATTGCTGTTCTCATCTCACCACTGAAGCGAGTGAAGTGGGTTTTGGACTGGGGCCAAAGTTGCCCTCTCCTTCCTGGACAGCTCATCAACTCTTTACAAATAGCTTCCAATTACCATTAGCATTTTTGTGTGTACATTTTTCCTCCCAGTCAATTTTACTGCTCATTTTCCTCCTACTTTGGAAATTACCCCTGTAGGAGAATTACATGGGGATACCATGACCCAAATACAAACCTGGGGCCAAGATGACACCTGACTGGCCTCACTCAGTGAAGCATCAGCCACTGTTACATTTTTATTCCTTCTCTACATCCCGGATGGCAAAAGACCAGTGATGAGGCACAGCATTTCACTACAGCACAAATGTCCAGTGTTTCTCAAGTTATTGGCTCCTGCTTAAATAAAAAAACAAGAAACAGCAGAACAGCTCTTGCCTGCCATGCCCCCAGAAGAAGTGACTTAACCAGTGACACACAAGTGACAGATTTAGCTTCTGATCCGCAAAATGTTAACAAATGAGCAGGATGGATATTGGCATTTGAGTGTCTTTAAGGGCAGTTGGCACAATTACTCAGTAAAATATGAAGAGATGGCTGCTTTCAGCATTAAGGGGCTTTTTTTATATTAAGGAAAAGCTGGCGCTTCTGTGCTGTGCTCACAGATACACCCGGCGCGCTCCGAGTCCGAGTCGGAGCAAGCCAACACCTCCAGGCACAATAGAGCAGGCTCCCAGCAAGAACCACAGCCATCTCCACAGCCACCAGCAGCAAAGCCAGACAAGATGCTGGGGAGAAGACCAGCTGGGAGGAGAAGCTGTCAGCTAGAAGCCACTGCTGGGAGGGAAAAAAAAAAAATTTAAAAAAAAAAAAAAATCCTTTCTGGAGCTAGGCATGCAAGTTCAGGCATTGCCAAGTGAGTAATGGAATAATCTGCATGCGTGTGCCAATGTGCTTTGGAAGAGCTTCCTTAGTTTCTCAAAAGTCAGGGCTGGATCCAGGAAAGCTGCTCGCTGGACACAGCACACGCAGCATCCTCTGGGTGCACCTAACCAGGCCCACGGCACAGGACGCTGTCTGGGAAGGAGCCCCTGCTTGAGGAGCAGGATATTAAACACAAGGTGTGTGTTTACCCCAGGGCACTGCACAAGCTGCACACAAACACGGAGCACCAGAGGCACCCCAGTTTTCCCAGTGTTTTCCCAAACAAACCGGCAGCGTAAGCAGTGGCTGCGCCTGTGCCAACGGTGCGCGCAAGGATTTCATTCACAGCTGCAGATTTACTCCCTCAGAGAAATCCCCGTGCCAGAGACATCTCTGAGCAGACCTGGATGTGGCCCTTGCTGCCTGGACAGCCCAGCCCCTGCTCTCGGCAGCATCCCTCCACAAACCAGCACCACAGGTCTTGCTCCTGTTCTCCCTGACCTTCCCAAGAAAAGTGCACGTGTAAGCAAAGCCAAGAGTCTTCACCAGGCTACCTGCACCTACAGGGCACATAAACACCTTCCTCTATCAAACACCAAGGACAGAAGTTAAAGCATCCCCCCCTCTCTTCTGCTCGCCACCAAACAATCGTGGGAGGAACAGCCTGAGCCAAACCCAGGAACTTCTTTATTCAGCTTTAATGTCAACTGACTGCTTGATTTTTGGACTGATAAATTCGGAGTTGTTATGATATTTAAAGGGGGGAAGGAAAAAAATTGAGTTAATTGTTACCACTTGTACTTGATTCAGTTCTCCATCTGGCTTGTCAAATATCTCTTTTTTTTGGTTTTGTTTTTTTTTTCTTTTCTCCTCTCTCTCTTTAGAAATCCATGCTGTTGAAATTCCTTTCAACTGCAAAGTAGTGAAGTGAAACAGTTGGGACGCAGGAAGAGTTGCAGGGTCGGGAGATAAGAGGGTCCTGCTCCATTCCTGCAGCAGCCACTTCTCCCTTAGTAAGGAAGAGCTGCTCTGGCGTGACTCACCTTCTCCTGGTAGCATCAGTTCACAAGGGAAACTGCAACTGTCCAAACGTATTTTTTCCTTCTTGCACTAATTCCTCCTCCTGATCCTCTGCGTTGCAAAAGGCGCGTGATTAACCTGGTCTGTCATTAACCGGTCCTAAGTAGCTGTTGGCACTGGGAGCATCAGCACTGTCACTGCTGCTCTCATAATAACTGGAATAATACTAAATAACAGCAGCAGCTGCATTTGTGTACAACAGGGTACTTCCTCCCTAACCTTTTCTCTTTATCATGAGAGGAACCAGATTCAGAAACACTGAAAAAGGAAAATATCCCCAAAAATCTGAAGGAAGTGACGAAGTATTGCTTGTAAAACAGGAAATACTGTGGCTCATTTGCCTTTGAAAATAAAATTCTGCAAATGTGAGTGAGTCCATGCTGTTTATGCAAGGGCCTGGTGGAGAGTCTTGGGAATAGCTTAGTCATGGAAACGTCAAAAAACCTAGAAGAATTTTGCTTTGCAGGACTCTCAGTGCCCCATCTGCCATCTCTACCTAATTTTCTTTACTGTAACTCATTGATAAAAGGTATTCCTGAAATCGATATTCAATATTGAGATTGATATATCAATATTGGTATTCCTGAAAATAATTATTCTGCCTTCGAGTTTAGACTTCCTGAAATCATATTAATAAAACTGGGAAAACGCATTCCAAACCAAGTATGAGTAATACCATCTTTTTATTACACCTTCTTTAAAAACCCTCTTTAAGGAAGAACCAGGCCAAAACATTAATGCTGTGACTCCTCAAACTTCAAAAAGAAACCCAAGCTCCAACAATAATAAAACAGCAGCTGGCACTGCTTTGCCAGTCAAAGATTTAGACTGGAGCTAGAAACTCCAAGAATTCCCCATTTTCTCTCAAAGCCAAACTTTCCTTGGGTTTTACAGCATTGCTCAAGTTTCCACAAAGCAGAAGTTTTTTGGGCTTGAGGAAAGGGTGGGTGGGAAGGGGTGGGACCAGGGAGACCAGTTCCTGCCCAGAGAAGAAATAGGCATTTCATGGGTAACCAATTTAGTTGTAGCCTCAACATTACTCAATTCTTCTAACCAGAACCAAAGGCTACACACTTGGATTCCCACCCCCAAAAAATACTTCATTAGCAACAAGGAACAAAACACGTGGTTTGTCGGAGCCTCAATGGGGTGCTGGGGTCCCATGGCCTGACCTCAGCGTCTGTCACCATTTTCAAGGCAACGACAATTTGGCCACCAAGAAAACCTGCTTCGAGCTCCAACTTGGCAAGTAAGGTATCAGCCTGCGACTGATTTTGTGCTTTTTTAAAACCTAAGGGGGGTGGAAATCTGTCGCGCCTTGATTAGCGAGGAACAGAAGAAACCTGTCATGGGAAAACAATGCTGTGCTTGAAATTCAGCTCTGAGTGAGTTTTAGAAGAAAAGCCTCAAGCAAAGAGGACCTGATCACATGCACCCTATAGATTAACACTATGGGGTGGAGAAAGAGAGGCGATGCAGACCTCAGCACCACGTGGGAAGCAGCTCCAGTAAGCACAAACACCAGTGCTGGGACCTAAAGAGTGAGCTATGCAGTGTTTTCAGCTCTGCAGGAGGAACTCTCCACTGATACCATCACACATCTCTAAGAACATCCTTAGTGAAATAGACAACATTCCAGATGCCATTCCTGGCAGTGTTCAAGGCCTGGTTAGATGGGCACTGAGCAACCTGGTCTAGTGGAAAGTGATTCTGCCCATGGCAGAGGGGCTGGAACTGGATAGGCTTTAAGGTCCCTTCAACCCAAACCATTCATTCTGTGTTTCTGTGATGTACAATCTTCCCCACTGACTGTCCCTGACTGTCTCTTCCAAGCACAGTCATAGGGATTGTAAAAGATTTAAAAAGGAGCGGCATCACTGGAGTGACACCCGCTAAATCAGCTCCTCTGGACTTAACCTAGCACCAGGTGTGTCCCCTGCTGGAAGGTCCACCTGGACCCACCAAGGACGAAGCCTCATCTAAGCCCTCCCACAAAAAGAGCATCAAAGCCTCACCTGATTATCCAGCAAACCTGGCTCCAACAGTCCATAATTATGCATTTACCCAGTGGCTGCTAGGGACAATGAAGTCAATAATTCACTTTTTGAATGCAGTGTTGTAATTGCACAGCTACAAAGAGCTTCCAAATCATTTCATTCACTCATACACCTACGCGACGAATTGTTCCCCTTTCTACCATTTTCTCCCTGGCTGGCAGCATCTGAAGGAAAGGCAGAGCACACTTGAGAAAGCTTCTTGCGAAGGAGAGGAAGGAGATGTGATGATCTCGGGTCCCCTCACTGGTGTGGGGCAGGGAGTGTTTCTCCCTGTTTGTATCTCAGTTTTTGCACCGCTCAGTCGTGCAGCCAGCGCCCAGCACAGGCGAGGGGGAGTCGTGGATGCTGCTCTGCAGCGCACACCGTGCACTCAGTATCTCTTACACACAGAGATTCCCAGACCAACGCCAGGACACCGCTTTCCCAGGATGAGTGCTAATGCCTGCTGACCTGATTAGTGCTGCAGGACCTCGCTGGAGGCTGCGGCGGCTCTCCTGGAGAGATGAAGTGTGCTTCCAAACGGCTGAGCCCCATCCCAGGGAGAAAGTGGGGCTGGCACCTTCCCACTGCTGCTCACCAGCAGGGCACTGCTGCCAGAGCATGGCTGGCCCATCAAGTCTCCTCAATACTGATGGTCTTGCTTTATTTTTGCTGATTTTTCCCACCTTAGTGTCTCTATTTGATGTGACTGGCTCTGTAAAGCTGTGTGTGTTCATCACCTTGAGGAGATACGGTGGTCCCTGAGAGCCCCTCCTGGCCCTCTTCATCAGCCAGACACCACCAATGCCCCCTCCCCAGCCCACGGCACCTAGCTCCCACCAATGCCTCGGGAAGGGTGTCAGTGAAGCTGAAAATCCCCAGTCCTCAGCCAAGTCAGTGGCTGAGGAACTCCTCAGAAGCCTTATTCCACTATCTCCTTCCCAAAACAAATCCTCTTTAGACTCTCCTCTTTCCCAGCCTTCTCCTTTGGCTTGCTTTCCTCTCACTTTCAAATGAATGATATTTAGCCAGCAGCAAACCATCCTGACAAAGTGGGTCAGGGGAACTGCAGGTCCCCCCCAAATGACACCTCCCCCTGCAAATCATCTGCCAGGAAGGCAAAGGTTTATTCTGTCCCTGAGCAAGTTCAATGTCACCATGGAGTTGCAAGCACAGCAAGTGCTGAACCAGATCCTACAACGTTTAGTTTCATAACTTGCACAAGCAAGTATTAGTAGTAGAATCGATAAATTATATATATTTTTCCCCTCTCCGCTTTGCAAATAGGACCAAAAGGTGTCGTAAAGTTGTCCGGTCTTCTCCGGTTTATTCTGTCTCCTCTCCATCGTTGAGATATCCTTGAAGTTGAAAATGATATAATACTCCGAATATCTGGAGTTTGGAAGGATGTAAGACTTGCAAGAATTGCTACAGCTTTATTGCATTCTCGGGGCACAGAGAGTATTTACCACACATACATCAAGTCACGGAATGCAAAAAGGGCATGCGGAAATTTGGCGCTCAGAGCTCAGGAGCTGAAACTCCCAGAAAGGCAGATAAAAGAGTGGATTTCCTTATTTATAGATTTGCAGATGAAATCCAACAAAACCAGCCCTCCCCCCTCTGAAAAAAAAAAAAAAAAACCCCAACCAAACCCCACCTCCCTCTTTTATGTCAGTAAGGCTGATTCAATTTCCAGGCTTGCAAGGTCTCCTCTCGCCGAGTATTACCCGACCCCAATAACACGCGCCGTTCCAAGGTTAAGATCCGTTTCCTTACAATAATGCAGAAAGCTGTTGTTTCAGTCGCGGCTGCAGAATTCAGCTTTGAAGGACAGGTTAGTACCACACTACATTTAACTGAATTCAGTTCATCTGATTATACAGTGCCTTGCTTTCTGGAATATGTAATCATCTCTTTCTGATGACATTTTAAATATCCAACTAGACAAATAATTGCAGCAATAATTGATAGCTGAGTCAAGCTGGAAGATTATTGATTGGCACAGTACCCGCTGAAACAAATGTTCATCTTTCAAACATTACAGTGAAGATGCTTAAATCTAACTTTTGCTGATAAATGATAAAAATTTGATTTACTGATAAAACCACAGAAATAGAAGATGCACTTCAGGATTTGATTACCTGGGGAAATTTTTTCAAAGAAAAATTAGGCTGTGGAATTTATATTCTATTTCACTTGAATAATTGCCAAGATATGGATAAGCCGTTGGAACATAAACACACACGGAGGAGTCTTTAAGAGTTGCTGATTAACTCTCTGCCTTCCTGAATGGAATTTAGCTGTTCCCAATCACTGTTTATGTGGGAGTTTATCCTGCTGCCTTCCCAAGGATGCATTCATGGGTCTCATTACTGGCGCAGGAATTACGTGTCAGAAAGAAAAGATCCCCCACTCATTTTCCCAGCAGTTCGAAACCCTCAGTTTAAATATGCATAATCCAACTCTGCTGTGAATGCAACTGAAAGGAGGGGTCAATCTCATTGTCCATGGTGTAAAATCAGGAGCACCACCACCCAAATCTGTGGCACCACGGAACAGCAGCAAGAGGAAAGTCAAAATCAGGTGCATTTCCAAACTGGCTCCCTATCTTAAAACTAAAATAAAACCACTTTTCAGCTGCTATTACACCTGGCCTGCTTAAACATGGGTTTCCTTCTAATTATGAAACTCCAGACCCTGCAGCCCTACCTATACATCACGGGGGAGAGAGAGGTGGAATTTCCAAAGTTGCTGATTAGAAAGCAGAGCGAGTGGCCACGGCAGAGAATCGCATGCGGGGAAAGGCAGGCAACGAGCTGCCTAGTTAGGGCAGAGGAGCTGTCGCAAGGCAGAAGCCTGAAATTAAGGAAGAGCGCCAGAATATTTGAGCAGGGAACAAAGAGCATAAATTCCAGAGTAAGAGATGAAAAATGCACTGAAACGTTTTGAAACGGAGCCATTAGGAGCTGATTGAGTCTCAGAGCTACTGTTAAAAATCAGCCGCTTGTTAGATGCGGCGATCAGCTGAGCCCTGACACTTAAGGCGTACGAGGGGGCTTGTCGAGTGGCTTCGCTCTAATTTAGAGATCCTCAGTTAATTAGAAAGCCCTCAGATTTTCTGCAAATGCAGGTCGCTATCGACAGCTCCTGCTTTTGATGCTTTCCGGGTGACAGTTTCTGGACTGACCTTTCCGGCGCTGGCAGGGCTGCCCAGACCCTCGCCATGCCGGGGAATTCAATCACGGCCGCCAGCGCTGCCGGGAAGTTACAAGTAAGGTTATCCTGCTCCTAGATGTCATTTCCTTCTCTGAAACAAACCCTGATGAAATCTGCATCTGCTTAATGCTATAAATAGCTTCAGTGTTAGATTATTATTATTATTATTATTATTATTTCTCCCCGCTGAGTGGATGTCACAGCCAGTCCAGAACTTTAGGGTGGGAGTTTATCAAAGGTGGTACCAGAAGGATTTGGGAGAAGGGAATTGCTTTTTATGGGGGACAATCTGATTGCATTGAACTCATATCCACTACTGCAGGAGAGATATCTCCTTTTGTGATTTCATTTCCCCAATGCCTGTGGCTGCAGAGGATGGAGCCCCTGCCCAGGGGATGGCACTTCCTGAGCTTCCCTTAGCACCCAAGCATGCCCCATCCCATGGGAATGCCTTTCCCAGCCACAAGCAACGTCTGGTGATGCTCTCCAGAGTGGAAACCACTGATAACACCTAATGCAGGGCAAACAGCAACACAGGCAATGACTGAACAAAACAAGGCTTGTTTGGAAATGCATGGAAATGCGTGGAAGTTACAGTGACAACCCAAAGGCGAGATGACAGACCCGCAGTCACACAGGGAGTTGGCGGCAGACGCTAGAAAATTAACTCTCAGGAACTGTCTAGCATTGGCAGGGAAATGAATGAGATGATCTAAGAGATATTTTCCACCTCTAATAGGATTTGATGATGATTTTGCATAGGCTTTTGTGCTAGCCTGGCTTTTGATAAAGGCATGGTGTCTCTTTTCAACCCACTTGCGAGGGAGAGATTAATAAGTTGCAAACTCGGCCCACCTCGGCTATAAATGATTCCTGTGCCCATAGGGGGAAAAAAATTCCAAGCTATGACTGAAAAAAAACCCCAGTGAACTGTGTGCAGTTAGTGCTTTTACACCCCAAATCTTCAGTTATTAAGAGATTTGGAAAGGAGAGAAAAATTGTCCTCCAGCATCCAAAACACCATCAGTTTAGTAGCCAGATGGGCAACAATTCACAAACCATGCCCAGTTAAGAAGCTCTGGATTGAGACCTTTCCAGGGAGAGCCTTCCTGGGGCTGTGGGAGGCATGGAGAGGTGAGATGGCTCTAGCATATCCTCCAGGAGGAGGAGGCAGAGCTGTTGCACTCATGAGGCAAGTCCTGGCATGGACATTTCTGCCTACTCACAGCCTCAGACTAGCAGAGAATAAGATCTGAGGACTGGCCTTGGATGATGCATTAAGATGGCACTGATGGTAAAGAACTAAATGAAAACCAGAGTTTTAAAGCATATAAAACAGATTGTAGAGAACCCAAATTTTCAGCAATATAAGCATTTTCTTGCTTATAATGAAAATGCTTATATTAATTTTCATTATATATAATGAAAATGCAATTAGATGTTGTAACTGCCAGCACTTAAGACACCAAGAACAGCCTTTAAACAAACCCCATATCCTCACCTGATAAAGCAAACAACTTCCTATGCAGGCTACATGGTCATATCAAAATATCCTTCCTTATTCCAGGGGCTGTCCTATTGTTATTTTTTCAGCAGAAAAATTTGTGGATTCAGGCCATGCTCTTTAGCACCCCTGGGACTAAACGAAGTCTTGGTGCTATCTAACCCTTGTGCTGGGCCAAATGGACATGGCTGCATGAGACACTCTCCTGCTCTTCATCCATCAGTCTTCCTCTTCTGATTCTTCAGGAGGAGGGTGGGATCTCCATCACCCACCTGCTGATGCTACCACACATGTTGCTGTTCATTCGAGGGCACAGGAGGACACAGGGCACGCTGTGACCTGCCAGCAGCACCTCTACATCCACACAGCCAGGACAGCCCATCTGGGAGCCACATGCTGGCATCACTTCCCTTGCTGCCAGCACACAGAGCAGCCCTGCTTTTTGGGAAAACCAGCCCACAGGGCCAAAGATGGACAACCCCATCCATCTGTGCAGGCCTGACCATTGACTTTTGTCTGCAGCAAGCGCTTCAGGTTCAGGGCTGCTGCTGTTTTCACTGCACCCAGGTCCAGCAGCACCACGGGGGACCAGAACCCCTCAGAGCAGAACACTGCACCCAGAGATAACAAAATGACAGTTCCTGCCCCCTGAGCTGGCAGCTATCACCACGACTATTGTAACCTGCTGAGAGGGTCTGCCAGTCAAAACAGGAACTGCCTCCACGCCAACACTCCCCATTCCTCAGGCTTAAGAGCGCTGAATGTTTCAGCAGGTGAGGGGCAGAAGTAGCAATTCTCCCATTTGCTGCCACGTCTCAGAGCACTTTTGAAAAGTCACAGAGGCCCATTCGTGGTTGGAGTAAAAGAAATTGGCATAGTGTAGTTTTTAGCAATAACACACTAAGAGCAATAATATTAAAAGTATTAACACCAAGAGGTTGCACTTAAGTCTGAGGAACTCCGTGTGCTTTGCAATGGTCATTAATGCCTCAAAGGCTGTACTGTAGAACAGTTGCTCATTCCATCTACTGACCTCTGGGTCCTCATTTCCCTGGGGATGGGAGCACTTTCCAACAAGCACACACCTTGTACCTGCCACATCCAGCACCTCCAACACTCTGTGTGCCTGACACCCTGCGCTTCCCAAAAACGGTGCTGGATGCGGAGGGGATGGGCAGCAGCTCCATAAAAGATGTGCAAGTCCTTGTGTCATCACTTTACCTGAACATGTTATCAGAAAACACCCCATCTGGGGGCAGGCTGGGAGATGGCCATATATACAACAGGTCTGAAATTGCCATCAGCTTCACCTCGATCCTTTTCTGATGTCCTTGGCCATCCAGTTAAGATCTGACAGCATTTAAAGATGACAGTGCCTGAGGTAATGGGACAATGCCATAACAGGATTACAGGAAATGTGAAAGAAAGGACATACGTACGTAATGTCATTTAGGTAATGTCATCTATGAACAGTTTTGCTGCAATTTTTGCTGACAAAGAAGTCGGTCTCACTTATACAATTCCTTTAAACTCTATTATTGCTGTAAATAAGTTTACTTCTTCCTGAAAGAGAGCTTTTTAGATGCATAGTCACAAATATTTTGGCCAACTTTCTGCTCTGAGGCGGGGTATCCTGGGGGGAAGAAGTCACATAAACCAGCACGAGGCAGCGAGTGGGATGAGGCAGCAAGATCGAAGGACTCCGCACCACTCTCCCAACCCCGCTGCAGAGCACCCAGACTTCATAAGATCCTCCCAATTAATTTCCACCCAGCTATTTCCTCCCCGCGCCCTTTTTTCCATCAGTATTCCCTTTCAGTCCCACCGCAGCTGCCCCCGAAACAGCTTCCTCATTGTCCCCCACCAGAAGTGGTGTATGTGTGCCAAGCAACTGACCGCAAACAAAAGCTTGTTTGACCAACGCTTGTTCCGAAACAAAACCCCGGCTGGAGAAGGAAATCCCGCAAAGGAGGGGGGATTGGTGCTGGGACAATTTGGAAGGCGAGCCCAGGGCGACTCACATTCTTGCCAGACAATGGTGTCTGGCCTCTCCATTCACCGCCTGCCTCGAACCCCTCCCCAAAAAGTCCCCCCTAAAAGCCATGTTTATTATATAGTCTGATAAGCAAGGGAGATGCCGTTAAATTGAGCCCGCGACGCTCTCGCGCACTGCCCGCGGCAGCTCGGGGATGCAGGGCAGACAATAGCAGAAGCCTCTAAGGGGACTCGAAGAAGGGTCTCTGGAACTGAACTTATTGCTAGGAAATACTGCAAGGAGCTGGCTCCTTCTAGAAGAGACACTGAAAATTCACGGCCAGGGGTGTGTCTGAATTCCCCCCCGTGTTACCCTGTCCTGGGGAATATTTACTTGCCCTGAGCAACGTGTTTCTTCCCACCTCCCCAGCGTTGCCTTAGGTGACTCCTTCCCCTGAGCAGCTGTTGAGAGATGGCTGAGCCTTTGCCCCCTGCACATCTGCCTGCCATTGGCATGTGAAAATACTGATTAGAGGAAACACCCTGGCTGGGCAGGCTGCCCCCTCCCTTGATAAGTACAGTTGGAAACCACAGGAGTTGCACAGGCCGGCTCAGGAGCCGTGTGGGGGCCTGACCATCTTATCCGTTAATAAACAGGCGCTCGGGTCCTGCTGGCGTTGAGCAACGCTGGCATCTGCCTGCTGAGGCAACGCGTGGGGCAGCAGCTGGGTGTGCGGCCAGCGGGGTTTGCTGCAGGCTGCCCGTGGGCTTTTGTGGGGCAGCATCCCACCACCTGTCTGTCTGTCTGTCTGTCTGTCCACTCCGGCACGTGCCACTGCCAGAAGATGCTTGGAGTAAAGAGAGACACATTAAAAATCCTCACAAAGTCATAATAAATCAGCCCTTGAATGGCATGTCCCAGATTGCTTGTCACCCAGCTGTCCCCAGAGCACACCTCACCACCCCCTGCACCAGGCAGAGATTGAGAAACCAACTGATGCACCTCCAGTCCCTCCCCTGCACCTGCACTCCAGTCACCACCTAGACAGAAGAGAAGCTTTTGCTGTGATTAAAGGCCATTTTCTAAAGCAGATTTGCCAGTTCAATGCTGAGGCCGCTCACAGTGTTGAGTCAGTGAGGATGTTTGCGAGCAGGTGCACACAGCTTTGATTTCTGCCCCGCAGAAGTGCAGGTGCTGTAAGATGCTGTCCATGGGACAGTCTGCAGGGACCAGCCACAGAACTGAGGGGCTGACTTTGGTACTGTTCAAAGAGTGACAAAGTTACAGTCACTTTGTGGCCCTCGATTTTGGAATGTGCACCTCTGGACCCTGTCTACCTTCCAGCTTTGCTGCTGCTTAAGCTCTCTTACAGAGAACCCACCACTGCTGAGCTTCCACAGCCTTGGATGACACCAAAATGGGAGCTATAGAAGCCATCCATCCCCTTGATGCAGCTCCTGCAGCACCTGCAGCTCCTTGCCCCCCTTCAGTAGGGCACGTGGGTGATCAGGATCAGGTCACAAACAGCAACAGTGCACATGCCTTCTTGCCACACATCCGCATTTTTAAGCTGTTTGAAGCAATTCTGCACTTACTTTCTCCATCTCCTCTAAAGCTGAGCTTTTAAAAGCTCTCCAAAGTGGTGTGTTGCTACAGGCACCACTTCTGGACTCATGGAGAAGATGTCCCATGCCACTTAGTCCATCCAGAGAGCTACTGGCACTAGAGGAAACAGCAAGAGGGACAAGCTACAAAACCTGCCTGCTCCAGCTGTGCCTCCTGTGAGACACCAAACAAAACGTCCAGCCACACTATACATCGAGCAATACAGTACACAGACTCCCTTTTGGGGTTGTGACATTAATAATGCTGCCTGAAAGCTGCCCTGAGCACTTACTGTTTCCATCTGCCTCCTCTGAAGTTGGGATGCTGCAGCAGCAGAGCACATCCCCGCTGGAAACTAAAGGAGGCTGCCAGGGAAACACATGCAGCCCTTCCAAGCCCAACAGGCATTTTTAAGCACAACTCTACTACTTTCAGAAAACCAGCCCTAATTGTTCTTATCCTGGTAAAACCTCTCTGAGCACAGCACTGCCCCACAAGAGCTCAAATAACTGCATGGAGGGAGGGGTCTACCCCACTGCACCCACTGCAGCCAGGCTCAGCAGCAATGCAGTAGCTGAGGGAGATGACTTAGACATAACATTTGTAAGTACAATTTCAGGAATAGGGCTATTCCTATTAGAACCTGGGCAGAAAAACAGGGTTAATGCCCTTGTTATCTGGCTAACCATATTGCTGTGCTGGGCACAGTTTGTCCAGTGATACTGGCCAAGCAGGGATGCTGCAGCACTGGGAGCTGCAGGAGCAGGACACGCCACGGTGACAGAGAATTAACCAGCCACCATGGAAAACCTGGCTTTATTCCTTACCACAAGCATCAGGAGGTGATATTTCCCTCCCCAAGTCACTTGATCCTTCTCCTGGATGCAGTTCACCTGTCCAAGCCAGAGTGCTGCAGCAGGAGAGGGGCTCACCATAGGGATGTGGATGGAGCAGCCTCGTGGCTCTGCTTCCTGTGCAGCACCACATCCCAGGTGATGGGCTGACACAGGCTGCTCCCTGCTACCCTGGCTGCTGAACCTGACACTGCTCCAGGAGGCCAGAGCTGAGGCACACATGACTCATTTATAAATTATATACTAAAATTATACCCTGCTTTTTTCTGTATTCAAATATTGTCAAGCAGAAATTCCGCAGCAATTTGCTTTGTTTCTTTGATCATGGGATTGCTAGTCTTCTTTCCTTGGGGAAAAACATGCCCTAAAACCAAACAAATGCTGCACTGGAAGTAAAGAGCCCACTCCTTTGAAACCTCTGGAGAGACACTTACAGCTATTAGTAGACACACACTCATCCCTAAAAACCAAGGCTGTCCTGAACTGTGATGCTGAAGGACACCAGGAGGCCCTCAGCAACCCCAGACTGTGGTTTTACAACCTTGCAAATATTTTCCAAACTCCTAATCTTACAAATAAGTAGAACAGGCAATCGGTATCAGCATGTGAAAACAGAGCTTTCTCTGCCAGGGCTGGGGCAGCTACTGATATATTCTGACCCTGCTCTAGGACAGCCACTGCCTTCTACTGACAGTGCTCCGTTTATTCCCGTCACTTTGGTGAAGCCTCCAGCTTTCCCTACCACTGACTCAAACTCTTGTTGGTTTTGTAGATCTGGAATAATCCCTTTGGCCTCATGGCAGCAAGCAGTGCGAACCCTGCCTGCATATATCCGATCTGAAGTGGAAATGAAGTCCTGTTGTCAAATTCTATTCCAGAGCGCCAGTAGGATCCTGTAATCCCATGGCTCCAAGAGAGCTTTAAGAAAAAAACACAAATCTAGTGTGAATCACCATCAAACCACCAGCAATGCCTGGATATCTACCTATGTGGATATTTGGAATAACTTCCAGCAGAAAAGGCACAAGGTGAGTTTTCCTCTACGCCTTTCCAAATCCATCTACCTCTACATGCACGTAAGCCACAAAAACCTCTAAACCTCTCCTTCTGGGTGACAACTGTCATTCTCCTATATGGGGCCTGATGTGATGTTTGTGTTGATAGGAAGTCTCCAACCACCAGCAACAGACTTGGGATCAGGCCCTCTATGAGTGACCTTGGGGATGAGCAGCATTCCAGGTGGGAGTTTACAGCCTGGGAAAGAAATGTCTCCCAAATGCAGGGTTTGCCTCTCCATCCATCACCCTTTGCTCTGAGCTCCTTCAGCCCGCAGTCTCACTCCGCGGCTGCTCTGAGTCAGCCCTGTGCCACACGATTGCATTCATTCAGTGCTAAGCCTGAACTAACAGAGCCAGGCTCTCACAGGACTTATCAGCTGGGGCTGGGTGCTGCAGGGGCTCAGCACCTACCCTGCTCCCAGCGGGGCGGTGCTGCGGGTCCAGCCGGCTCTGAGCGGGAGAAGAGCTCACCCGTGTCCGCTGACAAAACGAACGCGAGCCTCGTAAGAAGTACGCTTTGGAAAGCCTGGAAATCTGACAGCTTTTTGTGCTGTAATAATGCAATTCAAAAGACTATCGGGATTGTATAAATATTTGTACAGACACTTATCGCTGGAGCAGTCAGATACTCGGGCCCCCTGCATCAGCTGATCGGCTTAAAGTCCTCGCCTCCTCTGCTAAACCAAAACCGTGCAAGCCCAGCATCACCATCCCCACAGCGAAACATAAAGCCTGTTTATATAAATAGTCTCCAGCCTCTACCCTCCCTACTTGCTGGGCGGTTTTCAGCAAAATAAAAAGTGGGATTGGATTCCCGGCCCACTAAAAAAGGACAGGAGCAGGATGTATGTTTTAGCCACTGAATTAAATAATTATTTTTAATACAATGAATGCTCCCTAGGAAATGTTTGTACTTTGCCACTGTAATTAAATATTCTCACTCATGCAGCTCTCAGCCTTCAGAAATTAGTATTGCATTTTATAGTCCAGTTCAGGGTTCTTTTAATAAGAAAATACTTTCTCACTTTTTCACTTTCTGCTGGCATGGGAAGGCAGAAGAAAGTCTCTGAACATCCATGCCCATCTGCCTTTCTGAACAATTTCAAATACTTTTTTTCAGTGGCGTAGAGTTTTCAAACTGAAAGGTCCTGTGTTGTTTTTGCTCCAGTACAAGCTCATAAATTGGTGAATAAAACGGGTCCCATCACTGTGGTTGCCTTGCTCTGCACTTCTGCTGCTGCTGTTCCCATCCCTGTGATGTGAGCTAAACCACTGGTCTCTTTATGAGCAGGCACCTGTGCACAGCTGTGGGGAAAACTCTCTCAAGAAAGGACTCTCCAAGGATTGCAACACCTCACCCAAACGAAGGGCTGGTTTCTAATCCCTTTACTCAAGGTCTGTTTGCTTCAGCCAGCTGCTCACGGAAAACAGGCAGCAGAATCCAGCCCTCTGTCTCCGTGAAATGGGTCAAAGACACGTAGGATTACTTCTAATTTGGAAAGAAAGCACCCAAGACATAATGTAATTCCACCACTAGATTTTATCACTCTTACTCACAATGAGCAAATACCAGGGGAATCACTGAGCAGAGAGCTCAGAAGGAAACCAGACCCAGCTCCTTCCTGCCGGAGCTGCCGCCGGAGCCAACCAGAGCCACTGCCAAAGCCACGCAGCCCCAGCTCCTCACCTGGGTAACCAACCACCAGAGCAGGTGAGCCTCACCTGCCTCACCCTCCCCACAAAAGAAAAAAGCGTCAGAGCTCGGGTTCAGGGATTTAATTTCTCCTCTTTACCCTCAGATGGATGTGGGCAATCCCTCCGTTTTGCCATCGCTGATTTAGCTAATGCTCAGTTCCAGCAGGAAACATCTTAACTCTGAAGATCTGGTGATTGCCCCAGCAATCAGTTGTTCAAATAGTTGAAAATTAAGACTATTGCACACAAAGTAAATTAAGTAATTTTCTACCCTCCTAGGGTCTCCCAAGTCTATCAGATTTCCCACAACTGGTATGTCATGATGCCTCATTACTGTAAAGAAAATACAGCTCTGTGAGTCCTTTAAGTGGTATACCCTCAAAGACTTGGGGAAAAAAAGATCTTAAAAAACACAGATCCCCCTGCAAATGTAACAGAAGACCATCAGCAGAGATTGTTTACTGGCTCCTGCACTCAACTCACAAGGCCTAGGCCATGTAAGCCCCAAAAGAGTGTTTGCAGCTGTTCTCTACCACACCAACTCAGTCACCTGAGACAAAAACTGACACAAAGACAACTTTGGTTTTGCTTGCAAGGATGGCAGCAGAATCAGGGCAGAAGAAGATGCTCTCCAACCCAAAAAGACTGCAGACTAATCCTAAAACAGGTACCACTTCAGCATCCTTAATGCAGCAGTCCGACATCTCGGTCTCCTTCCTAAAACAAGGCAGCTTTAAGGCCACAACTGATTATTTTTAAACAAGAATTTTAAACCGAGCCTGCAAACACTCCTACTGCAATGCCATGGGATGTTCTGTTAGCTTTAGTCATTAAAACAAGCCTTCAGCACGGGGATGTTGCTGTGCCGCTTCCCAGGATCTCCCTGGATCCCTTCCACCCTGGCTGCAGCATCACGGAGCGGTTTTGTTCCCAAGCCCAAACAAGCTGGAATCATTCCCAAGCGTTTGGAAACCTTGAGCCCAGCAATAAGCACTCGGCATTACAGTAATCACCTGGTGGAGGCCACTCTAGCTTCAGTTTTATGTTGTGACTTTCATTGAAAGTCCTCTGATTTGGACTATTTCTTTTTCCTTGCAGCACAAACTCTCCCTAGTTGGTCTTAAGCCAGAGGTGAGCCTTTGTAAGATGAAAAAATATAAATCCGTCACTTATTTTCAGCTAAAAGGAGAGGAGATGAGAAAACCCCACTGATAGGAGCTTTTAAAGACAGTTAGTCACAAGTTACCAAAGGAGGGGACAAATAGCCACCCCATGTTCAAATGTGTATCACTCCCTTAATAAATCATCACTTTATAGACTGGTGGGGAAAGTAAGAGGGCAAGAAAGCAAATGCTATTAACACAGGTGAATATTTTAGTATGTGCATCAAAGCCTGTCCAGCAATAGCTTTGTGCTGTTTTTTCAGCAGAACTTGACCCATGAGGCCAAACCCCACCAAGAAGGTCCATCAAGACACACAGGGAATCCTCCTTTGATCTGAAAAATGGAGAAGAAATTGGAGCTTTTGCCAAAATACCATCCATGACTGCAAAAAGTGCCAAATTGACTGAAGGCACCTCGACTTGAGAACCCACATTTCAAAGTTACTCTTGCTTTGGAAAGGGGCTTAAAGCACACATCAACCCTTCAAGAGGAGAGGGAAAAACTCCACACCTCAGTTGACCATCCCAACCCAGATAAACACAAGGAAGGAGAGGCGTCAAGTTCCCACACACAAGTGTGTGCACAAACCAGATGGAAAGATCCCTGTGCTGAGCCTGAAGCATTTTTCCTGGCTTCCATGCAATACAAAAGCCTGAGAAATGCCAGGGGCCTGCTTGCCACCAGTGTAATTCCAAACACTTCCCACTGCCTGGATGTTTAGGTCTTGTATATCCCCCCTCTTCCTCCTCCATCCCTCCTGGTATTCAGGCACCGCAAAGGAGATCGCCCATCATGGCACAAGAATGTTGCACAAGCTGTGACTCTCCTCTAGTTACCCCTTATCTATCCCTGAGCCCAGATAAAAATCCACCTATGACCTCCTGCTCCTTTTCATTTTTATTTTTTTTTGCTTTTGAAACCTCACTCAGCTCTTGGGGTGCTAGAAGAGATCTGCAAAAAGCCCAGGCCCAATCCCACTAGAAATACCATGATTTCAGCTTTTTTCTTGGAAACGGGTGCATACAAAAGGCAATGGTGTAAGGAAAACCAAAGAGTGCCAGAGTAGTTCCTCCCATCCTCACCCAACCAAGCCTGCTATTCTTGGGCACTGTCAAACCAAAGGAATTTTCCCTTTCCCTCTCCTGACAATACGTTATTTGTACATGTTTACGCTGAGGATTAAATCCTCATCCAGGCTGGAGAGTGTGGCTCATTCACAGCTTCTGTTTTCCAGTGGAGCTTCCCCCTGAGCTGCCTTTCCAGAGCTGTTTAGCAACACCCTGGACAGGGAAGGCAGCCCACAGCCAGAACTCACAGGTACAATCCAGTACAGCAGCTGGCAAACTTGGGAAATCACTCAGTGCATAACCACAAGGACTTGGTTTCAGCTGGACAAACGCTTTCTCCACGCTGGCTAACACAGGACTCTCCTGCCAAGCACCAGCTCACCCCTTATCGCTCTGCTGGGACTCACTCCTTTATCTCAGAGGAGCTGTTGTTTCCTGATTCCATCATTCTGGATCAGGCCATGCATCCTCCTAAGCAGGCAACTCCCCATGGAAAGAAAGGGGCACCCACAGAGGTTCCCAACAGCAGGGACAAGACCCAAACCCCAAGCGATGGCAAGCGCAGTACTCATAGTGAAATACCCAATTTCTCCCTCAAAAACACTCAATGGAGTTTCATTTCCCTGCCAGCAGGCTTGAATAACATTTTAAATGCCAAGATTTATATGCAGACACTTATAAATGTATTCCATTATAGCCTTTACAAAACTACATTTCAACCTAAACATTCAATTAATGTAATTAAATTGCTACCTGGCGGTATTATCTAATTTCACTTCGGATCTGTGCTATTGAAAAGCATGTGTCTTTTAGCACTCCGACTGGCAAGACATGTGATAAACAGACCTATAAACATGTTGGCTCAACCGAGCTGTTTAAAAATAAATTAGCAAACTATAAAAATAAACAGTAACATACATATGTACTCAATTATGAACTAACTCTAATTTTTGTTCTGAAATACTGTCTTTGACCTTAGTCATAAACAAGCACTATTAAAAAAACATAATATCTCAACAGACAGAAGGGCAGGGATTAAACGCTCATCGCGCGCGGCAGAATGCAAAATAACGGATGAAAAGAAAGAAGAGAAGAAAGAGAAAGGGTGGGGGGAAGCTCCCCCTTTATTAAAAGCAGCAACCTATACCCACAGCAAGCGTTTATGTTGATTAAAGCTGCTTGGATTCAAGACAAAAAAGTTAAAACCTACTGAAGTGCATATGGGAGAAAACCTTGTGCGGTTCAGCGGGAGGCAAATATCGGTTTAGCTTGCGTGGGAGGGAGGGCAGAGTGGGTCCCACAGAGCCACCCGTGGCCTTCAGCTGTCCAGGTGCAAACCCTGCTACCGTCTTGCAGGAATCCAAGAACATATGGCAGAAAGGTGGGAAGTGTCCTCGCGCCCGCCGAGGGGGAAAAACAAACAAACAGATTTTTTGAAGGCTGTAGAGCAGCGTCCAGACCATGTTTTTGCCATTAATTCAGAGCTCCCGTAAGAAAAGAACTGTGCTACAACTGCCAGCACTATTCTGTTTTCTCTGGGAAGGAAGGAAGTGTTGATACTCAGAAGACACATTTTGCACCCAGGGCTGAGATTTTCAAGGCTTTTAGGCTGCACAGGGGGCACCAGTGTCTCTCCCTATAGAGCAGAACCCAAGCCCACATACACACCCATGAGCAAAACCTCACAACAAACCCAAAATCAACAGCAAAAGTAGTTGAGCAACTACTAAGCTCATCCATGGAGAACCAACCTAAGACACCGACTGCCGTCAGGCTGTCTCCCCAAAAAGTCTTGTATAAATAAACAATAGGAGGTAACTCATGTTTATCAGGACATGGGCCCAAGAGCAGACAGAGAGAGGCGAGTGGAAGAGAGGCTTTGCCCCAGGCCGGCTCCTTGCCTGCAGTGAGACATGGAGACTCAGCCCCACAATCAGCCAGGGGCTGACATTTCCACTAACAAGAAGGGCTGCCAGTTGCTGAGACACAAACAAAACCTTCACAAGGCATGTTTCTCAAGGGATGCAACAGGAAGGGTCCATAGGAGACAGCAAGAGCACACTTTTTTTTTTTTTAATCTTTTTTTTTCCCCCCCAAGGACCTCCACATTGGCAGAAGCTGGATGCCAGAGAGCTCCACGCACCAGAGGAAACACCAACTGGATGGTCAAAGAGGGTAGAAACAGAGACAAGCAGGGCTGTGATTTGTGATATCAAAAAGAATTTACCTTAATTTCTTAGGCAAGTATTTCCAGTGTCTACACAGACCCCTTTATTATTCTTTCCTCTTTTTATATTATTTTTTTGTTTTAGTTCTTCCAGTAAATGTCTACCCCATTCCCCTACACAACTGGATGCTGATGCCCAGGAATGACCATGAATGATCAGTCAAATGTCAACCAGCAAAAGCACCAGCACAACCCAGAGCTGCTCTCAGTGTGGTGACTTTTCCATGGTTCAGCAGCAGGAACATCTCAGACTCCTGGACTGACCAGCCCTGGATGTTCTACACACATTTCGGTCCACACCACAGCTGTCCCCCCACTCTTCTTCCAGAGCTGGGTATCTCAAACACTTTGTAAGAGCAAAATAAGAATAGTAAGTCATGTCCAGATTATCTGGTCCTTTCCTCCTTCTCTGGCAAAAAAGCTTGAAACCCAGCTGTGTCCCAAGGCCAGCTCTCCAGCTCAGAGCATGCCATGACCACGAAGTAATGACAATAAAAAACTCCAATTAAAGCAACAAGTCAGTTTAAAAACAAATGCCATTTTCTGCCCATCCTTCTTGCTTTGTTACCCATAAAAAACACTTACAGTCACTATTCATGCAGACATAAAGTGCTAATGGCTACCTGTTAACATGTTTCATCACACTAACATTTTTGCTCCGATTTTGACAGATCCCTTTTTGTTATTTTAAACTAAGGGAGTGCTAATCTGGGCTGGAACTGAAGGCTGCAAGAATTACAATCTACATCAACTGCACAGTTACTGACATCATTTCCTTCCACTCTGCACCATTTCACGGACACAGTTTTCTTGCAGCCAATCTCTTTTCCAGACTATAAGAAGTTGGAAATGCAGGAGCGCAGTTGACTGGGAAGATTGTAAAATGTTGCTGAGAAATCCTGTGAATTCTCCCCCCAGTCCTGTGCAGTTTAGGGCCAATGGGAGGGGAGAGAGCAATGTGAATACCCAAATCCAACGTACTGGAAAAGTCACTTTTAATGTCTTAAGGAGAAAAAATTAAGTGGCCAATCCTGTATGACTTCAGGGATGAGTCTTCAGGATTACAACAGCTGCTGGTGCAAATTGGCCTGGCAAATCCCATCCGATTTACAAGGATGCCCTAGGTGTGACTACAGGTGATTCACTGACTCCTCTGGATGTGGAAAGAACAAAACTCCTCAGGTATCACCCCAGCAGTCACTGACACCAGCTGGACACCAGGACAGCTACTTGGTGTCCTCTGCTCGCAAAGATGTGCTGGGTACCTTTTGCTGCCTCATGTGAGCACACATTGAGAATGCACCTTCTGACATCCAGAGTCACAGCAGGTGAAAATCTCGAGTGAAAAAAGAGCCTGGTCCTCTGATTACAGCTCAGGTCAGAGCCACAATCTGATTTTCCACGGGGCAGGAGAGGGACAGAAGCTCTTTGGTCTCCAGAGCTATGGCAGCTCTGCTGAGATCCCCAGTGGTTTTGAGTGCACACTCAGGGACGTTTCCTTTCCCCAGGTTTGCAATTGTTTGTTAGAGCAAATGAAGAGTCCTAACAAGACCTACTGGAGCCCGTTGCAAGGAGGTTAAGAAACACAACTTATCTGATGCAATCAGCAATGTAATGCAGCCTCCCGAGTCTGCCTGCTGTGTGTCTTCTGCTGCTTCCAAGGGCTTCCACTCTGTACAGACCAGAAAGAGGAGACCAGATCTCTGGCTTGACTCAACATGGCTGATTTTCCATCTTTTTTGAAAAAGGTTGCTCCACAGTACAAGGAGGTGAGGGAGACCTTTATTTGCTGGGCTGAAAGGTAAATATGGGCAGGCTTCACCACCTAAGCCTTGCTGCGAGGGCAATGTCACAACAGGTTGGGGTTACCTCATCTCTAGACCCCGTATGCTCCCAGGATCCTGACCAGGACAGGCAAGCATGGATACCCCCAGGAATCACTAGCCAGAGGGTGTTCACACACAGCAAATCCCGGTGTGGAGCCCCAAGCCTTGCTGCACACACCTGGTGGGATGGGAGGGCAGTGCTGCCCATGCGGGGAGGCTTCCACAACAAACTGGGTTGGGAGGCTGAAAGGAGGGAGAGCAGATAGTATTTTCGAGGGAGTATGAGATAAGAGGAGGTGGAGTTTCCCGATAAAGAGGATTTCCCTGCTCAAATATCAAAGGATTCACACTAAGAAAAGGGGGGAGAAGGGGAATTACATCAGTCTGAGGCACACTTTCTCTTTTAAACTCTGACCTTCTATTGTCTGTCTTCTTGACTAGGATTTAAAAGCCCTTTGTTGGGCTGTGTTACATGGTGTGATCTAGAAAGCCGTCACAGACGAGGCACCGTGGGCTTTCGGCTGCTCCGATGCTCGGGCTCCCCCCGTGCCTACACTGGACTTTCAGGAGGCGTTGAGCCAGCTCAGATAAGTCAGCACTTTCCATCAACACCCCTTGGAAGCCAAGCTGCAGCTTGTGACGCCTCTTCCAGCATGGCCAACCGTCTGGTGGAGCTGGGCTTCACCCCAGCACAGCTTCCAGACATAAGGTGGGCTGCTCATCATTCCAGCCCACTCTCACCTCCCCCCAGGTTCCCTCCAGGCTCTCCTGGCAGCATCCTTCCCATCCCAAACACAAACAAATGGGTGAAGAGCAGATGACAGAAGCATAACAGATGCCTAAAATGGTTTAGAGTGATCTACGAGCATCTTTTGGTTATAATGCTCCATTAATGTGACATTTATGTGGGGTAATATAATACTGCTCACTTAGGAGCACCTACACCAGCCAGTCAGGTTTCCTGGTGCACAAGGATAAACAGGAGGGTTTCAGCATGTCCAGGGACCCTACAGATGGGAGTTTCAGGGGACAGGAGGCACCACTGCCTAAAGGGGACATGCTGGGTCTATCCCTGTGGGAACAGAGGTCAGTGGGTATTAGGCAGGGAGAGGCTGGAGCAATGTCTCAAGAGGCAGAACTGGAGAGCTACAAATGGGGAAAAACCTGGCTTGGACCTATGGAGCTGAACATTCCCTCTCTGCAGAACGGGAAACGCGATACCCGAGCAAGGTCTGAGCCAGTCCCAAAGGCACAGCCTTGCTGTCATCTCAACGTGAGCTGCAGCACAGCTCAAGCATCCCTCTGATTTTACAGCAGCCAGTGTTACACCCTGTAGCTAAATGCAGCCTTAATGTCACCCAGGCCTAACAAGGGCTCCCGTTTTGTTCCCCTGATTTATAAACACAGCGGCAATGGGCTGGAGATGGGACGGCCTCACAACCGCAAGCCTTCGTTATTCCCCACAAATGACTTGTTTGCAGCTTTTGAACTGCCTAATTTGTTTTGCCCCTACATTTTGGTCATTCATCTCATCTTTTCCTAATGGTGCTCTGAACACTGACACTTTGGGAAACGTCTCAAATGCTGTAACCCTCGCACGGCCCCGCGGAGGTGAAAGGACCAAGGGCAACTGCTGAATCTTCCCACAACAAGAGAGGGATCATCCATCTCCTCTTCCCTCCTCCTCACCCGCTGCCTCCACCCCGGGCACTGTTCTCATCTCAGCGTGTTTGAGTAGAACAAAAAACGAGGCCACATGAAGCCATTTCAGCACCTCTGCATGTCGAAGGCCACAGACTGTACCCAGTGACCTGGAAGGTCCTCCCCAGACATTTGCTCCTACGGCTCTGCCTCTAAGAAAAAGCATCTGAGAAATCACGAGGCTGGCTGCGTTCAGACTGTGGCAGTGCCATTCAGAGAAGAAGGGGGAAAAATCAACTGGCACAGTCTGCATTTTGGGCAAATGGGGAAGGAATTAAATCAGAATCTGGAGTCTGATCAAAAACCCGATTCAACAAAATTCCACTCTTTTTGGCACTGTGTTTCAACACCTAGATGCACGCTGGGTAGAAAATGAACAATCCAAGGCTTTTCACTTTGCATGCCCAGTAAAAGCAGTTGACAGGTTTCAGCATTTAGGAATAAATGCAGAAAGTATCAACAGTGTATTGTCACTAGCCTTTTGCCAGACACCAGGAAACCCAGAAGAGTCATCTAATGTCACAAGCAAAAAGCTGAGGACATAGCAAGTGTCACTGAAGGACAGGCAGAACAAACACAGAGCAAACTCCTACCAACAGATTAAATTCATGTCACGGTATTTTACCCCCATTTTGCACTACTCAGATACCTTGAAATACGTGCACGCAACCAGAGCCACGACACCAGACCTTTAAAGACGTGAGAGCCGCAGATTAAAAACATGTTGGAACGCTTACCGTGTCCAGTGCCAAAAATGTGTCTCTAACCTGTAGGAAGAAATGGGTGTGGAGCCACTCATGGAACGATCATTGCACTCACACAGCAGGGTACAAGGTTCCCCCTCTTTGTTTCTCCCTTTTAAGAAAAAACAGCGACTAAAATATGACTGAGGAGCTGTTTCACCTCTCTGAAATTTTTTGGAGAAGTACACAGAGCTGGATGGAAAAATGAGGTGGGAATCAGAGCAATCCCATGTGATTTGTGAAGACTAAAGCCACTTTGCCATGAACCAACATGAACAACTGATCTTGGTGCTTGCTGCTTCTTTTTGGGGACTCCAGTCACCTCCTGAGTGGCACCGAAGCGCCGCGAGCAGATACAAAAACGTACACAAAGCCTAAAAGTATTTCCCTGGAACTGAAGCTCAATTTACAGCTCCCGAGACTGAAGGGTGTGTTTGAGCAGCCCTTTGTTGCAGGGTTTTGTCAAGGTATGTTCTGACTTGTCCCCTGCATGGTTGTGCAGTAATTCTTGATACTGATAGTCAATTACTTTGTCCACGTCACTCAAACACTGACTTTTTTTTCTGCTTTTTCTCCCTCTCAGCACGCTAATCCAGGAAAGACAACACAGAGTGAAACCACCACTTCAAAAGGCCAGTCTGGGCTGCCCTCCAGCCCTGCCAGGCACAGGTAGGAAAGCGACCTGCAGAGCAAAGAGCCCTCCTTATCCTTATCTCTCTTAAAATACCACTGGACCCAGGCTCCAAAACTTCCTTCCCGACTGGATAAGCACTTACCCAGGTAATCTCATTACAGCCATTGTTCTCCTAAGGTTAATAAATACTTACCATGATGAGTAAAGGCTCCGCAATCTGACCCCAGCGCTGCAGAAGTGATTGCTCAGGGCCAAATTTTCATACTCTTTATTATGCTGAACACCATATTCCTCTGCTAACAGAGCAGCCTTAGCACCAAAATAAATGTGACTGCTTGCAAATAAGGTGTTGGCCCCACTTCTGGCCTCAAGTTTTTATGTTGCCATCATTGTGATGGCTCTGAAAATTAGCAGATGCTGCCAGTTCCTGATAAATACATGACTAAATTATTCTGAAACAACAGCTAAAACAAATTATAGAAAGGATAAAATTCAAGGAGATGCCTTCCTCTCCGATTTCAACACGTAGAAGAAAATAATTACAGGCTTTCGTTAATTTAAGGAAACACTTTTTATCCCATCAGACGTGAGGTGTGAATTATGCAAACATGATTCGAATTTGACTGGGTTGACATACTGCAGCCCCAATAACAAATCTAAATTTGAGAGTTATGGAATGGAAAACCAGGTTTCCAAGAGCTTCTTAGCAAGAGTGGAAACCACGACCTTCCCCAAGGCCAGGCCAACACCCATCAGTATGGACATCCCCATCAAGATGGAAAGCAGCACAGTCAGCACTCCATAAAATCTGCCTCCTAACTCCCTAAATATCATGGACAAGGAGGGCTTTCCACCCCAACAACACATATTTCAAAGCAGTGCTACCGCTGGGCTGGTCTGTTGGGACGATTAAAACACATTATCCACTTGTTGCAAAACTTTTACTGGCAAAGCATATAGGTGAGGTGTACCTATAGATGTGCCCAAAAATTCATATGAAATCTCCACCTTGCCACAACACTGAACAAAACTCTAAGTAAGACAAGATGAGCAGGTAACTCTTTCAATGGAGGCTGTCAAATCGTTGTGCAGTCATTAATAAGTTAAACATAATCCCCTTCATAGAAGCTCCATTTTCCTAATTAGTGAAGGACATAAACCAGATTTTCATTTGATTTCCAAAGAGAAAATTCAGAGGGAAAAACAGAATGGAAATGAAATAAAAGCAAATAAAAATCTTTTAGATTTGGTTCAATGACCAAAAGCTTTCAAAATCTTTTTTTTTATTATTTCTCTTTTTTTGCCAGCCAAAGCTAAAGTCACTTTCCAGTAAGTATTTTACCCACCCAAAAAAGGTTCTCATTTTTCTCTACATGCTGAAATTGAGACAGAATCCTCCCCCTGCACCACACCAAGTTGAATTATTTGTGACTCTCCCAAAGTCCCCCAGGGAACAAGGGAAAGCACCAGGGACCAAGACTTGGCTGGACTCGCTGTATGTGCCTCCAGGCTGCTCAGGGAGGTCTTCAACGTGCCAAAGGCTGCAAGGGGCAACCAGCCTCCCACACCGAGGCTTGCACAGCACCCTCACCACGGCCCTGCACCTTCTCCTGCCACTGCCCTGCCCTCCTTCTGAAAGGTGGCCAATTTAAGGTGATTATCAGTCTCGTCTGGATCAAACCCAAAAGCCGGGCTGGGCAGAGAAACCCCAGAGGTGTTTCTGCTTTGCCCTTTACCCACGGAAACCTCGGCTCTGGAGCCTCCGAGCCCACACCTCCTTCCATAGCGACACCCACGCAGCACCTGTGCATGCTCCCCTGAAATGCACCCTGCACACCAACCACAGCCACAGAGACTCTCCCATGCCAGGGGGCAAGTAAGTGGGAAGAACGGTGCTGAGGATTCAAGTGAAAGCAGGCCAGCCTGCCAGAGCTGCACACCAGTCAATGCTGAGCTACCACGGGGAAAATGGAACTTGCATACGCCAGTCGTTGACCCCAAAGCCACAAGAAAAGTCAGCAATGAATTTAAGATAGAGGCTGAGTTTTAATCCAGCCATTGCTTTTTTTAACATCTGCTATTTCCNGTTGACCCCAAAGCCACAAGAAAAGTCAGCAATGAATTTAAGATAGAGGCTGAGTTTTAATCCAGCCATTGCTTTTTTTAACATCTGCTATTTCCATGTGGAGCGGCTGCTCACCCCGGCTCTGGGCTAACCTTGCTCCCCTGCCCCACAAATCCCACCCCCCCAGGTTTTTGGGGTGATGACTGGTCTGACACCTCACATCAGGAGCACAAGGCATCAGCTGCCCTGGAACCTCATCAGCCAGCTAAAGAGAAAAATATCTCCTGACACAAACAACCTTGCCGACTCCTGGCCTGCCTCTACCCTTCTCTTCTTGAGGAAGGTTATTGAGGAAGCAGTTTTGGAGCAGGGCCAGCTGTGTCTTGATCTTGAGAGGTGTCTTTGATCCCTCTCAATCTAACTTTAAAGATAGAGTGATATTAGATCCAATGTCTAAGAATGCCCTTCAAGCAGCAGTTGAAGACCTCGGGGAGAGGTCTTCAACTGGACTTTTCCATCCACAGCTGGCTCAGAAAAACTCAAGTCTCTGACACTGACCCTGTTTTAAACTCCTTTCCCCCCACTATCTCCACTTGAAATGACCATCCCTTTTCCCAGTCACCCACAGCAACAACTGGCAATTAAGTCAGTCCCATCTCTGACTAATTTCTTGACCTGATCTGCTTCTAGGGCAGCAAAAACTTGTGCAAAATCTTCTTGAAGGCCTGCTGCTTTTTAGCCAAAAAAAAGTAAGACAAAAACATGCCCAGGAGCAAAAGGAATGGATTGCACCAACAGACTCATCAATAAGTAAATAATATTTATCATGAGCTCTGCACTACAGCATTTGGACAGACACAAGATAAGCACCAGTTTGGTGCCTGCGCCTGCCAGCTGGTCACATACAAACACTCTCCATCTCAACATGCTTTGACTAATAGGGACATGGCCCGGCACTCAGCTGGGGATGCAGGTGCCCATGCTCCAAGAGATGGTGTTTTAGGTACAAAAATGATGTTGAGATCCTCCAAGCAGAGGCAGAGGGGAAGACCAGCTAGGGCTGTCCACCCTCACCAGTGCCAGATTACATTTCCACGGCAGCTGCTCCCTTTGTCTACACCCCGTAAAGCCAAACCAGCCTAAAAATTAATTTAATCTGCTGTAAACCCAAGTGTCAAGCACTTAGATGGCAGCTAAAAGCGCCACTCTCAGATAACCGAGTGACACCGGCTAATAATAGCCTGTGCATGAGGGGAGCGGGAGCGGACATTTTGTGTAACCAAAGAGGAACCCGCGCCTGGGAACAGCCCGCGCCGGCCGGTCCCAGCCCCGCCAGCAGCGCCCGAGCCCACCCGGCCTCTCCTGTGATTAGCTGCACTAATACCACCCTGACCTCTCTTTCAAGCTCAGAGGCAACAATAGTCCTGGCTTTTGTTAGCGGGGAGAACAAAATGCCACCTTTTACAGCTCTGCAATCATAGCTGCTTCACTTTTCATCTCCCAGAGGCTCTGCACCAGACCTTGCTCACCGGGGAGGATGGTTAACCCTTGCTGGGCAGCCGGCCACAGCAGGAGGGAGGGGTGGTTCCAGGGTCCCTGCAGGCTCCGCTTCTCCCACATCCCTTCATTTGCACGGGAGACACCAAGCAAGCCCTCTCTGGTGAAGGATGCAGGTGTGAAACAGGGCTCTTCTCTGCCTGACATTGCCATAGGCAGGAAGGACCTGAAGGCCACTTCAACCCCTGAGCTGCACCGAGAAGTCACCAAAATCCATGCTGAGCTCTCCCCCCTCACTCTGCCCTTGAGAACTGCCTTAAACATAGCCATTGACCAGGAAATGGTGTAAATCAGCTGATCTTCTTTTGTCCAAATGTAAGAAGAGCAGCTTAGAAACAATGGAGAGTGTTTTCCAGAGCAGCACTTCCCAAAGCTCAGGAGCTTACCCAGGGATGTGGAACGAGGTGCTGATGTGAATGTGTCTTTGGGTTTGCATGCAAGGCTCTTCCCAAAAGAAGAGGATGGATGCTCAGAGGTGCTCGCTTCCCACTGCCCATGGGCTGGAGCAGGGCTCGCCCAGGACTTGGAAAAGACCAACCCTCATTCATTTTGGGATTTCTGAGGGACTAGGGCACCTCATCTGCCCCCACACCCCCCTCTCTCTCCTTCTTCTCAACAAGGGCTACAAGGAGCACGGGGAGCTTTCTCCAGGGGCGTGCAAGGGTCTTGGATGCACAGCTGACTGCACGTGTCAGTTATGCTCCAAATGGGTTGTCACAGGTCAAGGTTCTGCAGGCAGCAAGAGCAAATGCTATTTTTAGACAGGATAAGGTCACGGTGCTTTTAGAGACAGTGAGGTCTACAATAAAACCTATTGATCAGTCTCTGGAACTAGCGCTCCGGAGAGACGCCTAAATTGAAACAAAAATTGCCTGGCCGTTTTCTCTATAGACTTGGTGGGTAAAAGCTTGTTGGAGTCTTTCAGGAGATAAAATAAGTAAGAAGAACCTACATACAGACCACAGTTGTCCATTTAAGTGGATGCACAGGGGGGGAAAAAGGGAAAGTGAGACCTATGGGAGAGAACGGTGGGAAGCTCCAAGCATCCTTCTGCCATAGTGACAAGCCAGCTCTCCCAAGGGTGAAGGCCATCCTTACCATGCCCTGACTCCACTCCCCACAGCCCAGGTGTAAAGGCACTGCAGCAAACCTGACTTTTAAGAGAATTAATGCTTCACTTGCATCTTGGAAGCCTCTTGAAAGCATTAATCACTGGGATCCCTGACAGCACATGCACATTCACCATCACTGGAAGTGCTCAAGGCCTGGCTGAATCAGGCTCTGAGCAACCTGGTCTAGTGGAAGGTGACCCTGCCAGTGGCAGAGGGCTGGAACCAGATGAGTTTTGAAGTCCCTTCCAACCCATACTATTCTGATTCTCTTTGGTCATCTGTGTTTTGGCAGTGAATTTCACCCAACTGACCTGTGGAGGCCCAAAGATGAAAAACAGACCAGTATTTCAGCCAGGCAAATTATTTAACTGGATGGTTGATGCATCTCCAAGATTTTCACAACAAATTCCAAGTGTTTAGCCAGGTCACAGATAAACCAAAATGTAACCAAAAATACCACAAAGCAGTGGACTGTCACACCTTCAAGTTCAGTTCTAAGTCCACTACAGGCACATAAATCCTCTGTATCACAATTTGATCTTCATTGTATTGGAGATTTGGAACTACAGGGACGAGCATGAAACCGTGGAGTATCTTCATCCATCACCTGCCCCACTGCCACAGCCTCACTCACAAACAAAGCATGTCACAGTAAACATAATCCATGTATCACACCCTGACATGCGTGAGCCCTTAGTGAGTCCCAGCCAGAGCACCCCACCAGCCATCAGCAATTTAACAACTGATGCATTTGGAGAATATAATAATAATAATAATAATAATAATAGTAACTACAGCTAAATACTATTGAGCTGTGAAAAGCTAGTGTGTGGGTGGTGGGATACATAGTTGACTTTCTGCTCCAGACAGCAACAACTTGAGCAGAGACAGACATTCCGCTGCTCAGGTAAAAGCAGATCATGTGGGAATTAAAGCACTCCCAAGCCTGCAGTGAGGCTTGCTCACTGTCCAACTACCCAGTTAGGCTGCTGTTTAAGTTTCTGCATAATAGAGATGGTAAGATGCAAAATCTCAAGAAGTATTATCTGTTCAGTGACTGTGCTGCAGAGGAATTATAATAAAAAACATGTTTCAAAGCAGTACAGTAATTGTGATTCTGGGGAAAAAAAACAACAACAACAAAAAAAGACAAGCTGATCTTTCCAAAAAATATACTGTCACTAGAAAAGCCAAGGTAATTGTTTTTCCGTTTAGGAAATCAGGCTTGGGTTCTGTCTGGTTTCTTTATATAAAGGTCCTTAAGCTCCTACCAACACTTTTACGATTTTCTTCTTAGTGCCCTGTGACTCTAGGACAAAGTTTGAGATAAAACGATTGTAATAAATAAGGACAAAGTTATTTGGGAATTAAGGAGACTGCTGAAGGCCCTCATCTTCTTAACTGATTAAATGAATGGAGCTTTAGTGGAATATATGTCTGAGAAAATTCAAAGCTAATTTCTGTTTATAATTACTGATAGCACACGAGTATCCTTTCCAGAAAGCCTACTCTATCACCCAGAAAGCAGATGCAAATATGGGTATAAATAGGGAGTGCAATGAAGCCTGTGGCAATCCTCACATTAACTGCCATGCAGTCAGACTTCCACCCCATGTATGTGTGGGTACACACTCACACACAAAAACACACACGTGCTCCTCTGGTGATTTCTGACAGGCACCACTTGTATCCAGGCCCAACTCTGCCACCTTCTCCCAAGTTTATTTCCTAGACTCTAGTGGCTGGTAGACAAAGCTCTCTCCTAATCTGAACATAAATCACCCTAATGGGTTGAGCCCAAGCTCCCTTACACCGCTGTGCCTACCAAGAGACTCTCCTGGCTGCAGGGAAGCCACTCTGGATTTGATTTACCCCTGGGGTAACTCTGAGCACGATCTGCCCCCACAAACATTTTCTCTGTGTCTGTCTCTGCCCTTGGGTTTTGCATGAGCACAGAAGCAGGGAGGGGACCACAAACATTCCCTACTGGTGCCCAAGAGGAGCTTTTGTAACCTGCCCAGCTGCTGTTGGGCATGAAACTGAGAGGCTGGAGCAGCAGAGAGTGGCTCCCTCAGTTTGTTTAACTGCATCTGGATTTGTGGGGCTTCCAGTCCAAGGCAGCTTAAGGATCAGCACCTCCATGAAAAAAGAGCCAGGGACATGATCCTGTGTTTCCCAGAGCCACCTTCATTCCTCTCCCAGGGGACTCAGGGCACTGAAATACCCAGCTCTTTCCACAACAGGCAGGGAGAGGGAAATAAACCCCCAAAGTTTTAATTTTTGTCTTTTCCATTTATTTTTGAATTAGCATTCAGCGTCTGCCGCCGTGACACGGATAGCTAAAAATGTGTGTGCGGATATGTCATCTATGAACAAAGTGGCTCATGTTTGTTCTTTATTATTTAGGAAATGCACATTAATTACTGCAGATTTTCTCCTATACATCTACTGTATCTCAGACAGAATTGCTGAGAAGGTCTGCAGAATAAAAATGTATGGGGTAATTAAATGGATATTTATAATTAGAACTTAATAATTTGCATCAGGGACAAATGAGCTCTGATTTCAATCTGTAGTGCATTTAGATTAGCCTGAAGATAGTGTAATTTGATGTTTTATAGTCCTCCTCTCAGATTATGAAACAATACAGTGTCTTTAAAGCAGCCGTGTTTGTGTCAGGAGTGTGTTAAGAAGCAGCCGCAATGAAAATGTTTGACAACGTGAAAGCAGCCATAAATTACACGACAACTGTGTAAAAGTCGTGATGAAACAAATAAAGAGCTGACCTATAATGCATCTGGTTCAGCACCGCGCCCGGACCACTCGGCGCTCATCCCGGAGCGCATCCTTACGTGCACGGATACTTAGCGCCGAGAAAACTGTAAATTATCCCTAGTCAACAACATTGATTTTTAGTCGACGTTTCAATCAGTTTGAAGTAGAAATACTACACCGCTCCCCTGGCAGCCTCTCAGCCAGCCGGCTGCTCGGCCGGAGCCTCCTCGGGCGCAGCTCTGTTACAGCCCTATTGTTCCCACTGTACAATATTTATTGTGGGCTCTCCAGACACAGGTACTTGACCCAAAGGTCACCGCCTTGTCTCCTGGACATACGACCCACCTTTGCTAGCAATGCCTTTTGCCCAAACACGGGGAGCCCCTGCAAATCAGAGGTACAGGCCAATCTCACCCAGGGGATGTGGCACTGCACGTGCCCCCCAGACCACGGGGCTGCATCTCCCCAGGGTCAGAGGTAAAGCGAGGTGGACTCCTTACCAAGGTGTTGGTAGATGCAACCACACCTTTGCTCTCTTCCCAGCTTTGCCCAGCCACCAGCAGGGAGGAAGAGCACTGAGGCTGGGCTCTCATTCCTGCTCTGCTGCAGCTCTTGGGCCTGACCCAGGGGCTAGCCACCCCACCTGTGCCACAGCACTTGCCTCTGTCACCCTGGCCGTGCAAGGGTGTGTTCATTAACATCTCTGAGGCACTCAGGTCCTCACGTAATGGATGCTGTAAACACCTCGATCAGAAGATAACAGGGAGTCCTGTGCAGGCACTGCACACACGAGAGCTGTGCACGGGCGTAGGCAAACGCCTGGGAAAAAACACAGGGGTGCTAAGTCCCCAGGAAGCTCACCATCAAACCAGTTACAGTCTGCCACAAAACATGAGGAGCCAGGGAAGAACCAGTGTAAGGAAGGAGATTTCCAGACCCAGAGCCCTGGCACTCAGCCTTGTGGAGCCATATCCCACAGCCTCTTCCCAGCCTTTGTACTTTCCTCACACAGAGCAGAGCTCAGTGCAGTGCACATCACCAACTGCTAGCTAAGAACATGAAGGGGAACAAGAAGAGACAAGGCTGGGATTCTCAAACCATGGCAGCATGTGATATTCTCAGCCACCTCAAAAACTAGGACTTGCAGACCTGGATGCCCACATGGAGCAAGGTGCTCAGGCAAAGCTTAAACTAACAGAGGCCATCCCTACATGTGTCCACTTTCCAAGCTATGTGACATAAAGCCTCTAATGCCAAGCAAACCTCGTAATTCCCAGCAAGGCATGATGCTGGAAACATGCTGAAGGGACAGAGAACAGGCAGGTGACCCAACCCACCCCAACCTACCCTTCACACCTCTGAAAACACTGCCCTTTGCAGCGGGGGGAGCCCGTGTTTTCCCAGCTATGCCCCTTCCGAGCATTTTGAAATCCACCGTCCATCAGCATGATGGGAAACAAGGCGTCGAGCTCTTCCTTTGAGGAGTTTCTTGTTTGACCAGAGTACAGGTTATTCAAATCAGCCAGAGTGAAACGCAGTTAAGCTGCTGTTTGTTCCAGCACGATGAGACTGGCCTGTTAAAAAGCAAAAATGTCAGGATGTTACAGGCTCAGCCTCCTGCCAGGACTGGTAAGTAGCTGAACAACTGTCAGAAACAGCATAATCGGAAACAACAAAAAAAATAAAAATACCCAAAACAACCATGAATGCAGATTGTGTTTCCAAGTCACAGGCGCTCTGGGGCCACCCACACCCCCAGCCAGGCACCCTGGAGAAGAAGCTCTGACCTGGAGCATCCCTGCAGCCTCATGTACTACATGCCCACCACATCCACTTCTTGCAAAGCAAGGAACTTTAAGTAAAAACAACGGTGACCCAGTAAAGAGCTCACATTTTGTCATTATTCTCACCATCACGGCATTACAAGGATTTTGTCTTTATTATCACCACCACAGCATTTTATCTATATTCTCACCACCCAACAAAGCACCTCGGCGTTGGGCATGGCCCAGCAATGTTCTGTGAGGGCTGAATAAAGGCTGCAAGTGCAGCCACCTTCACACCCAGCACGGGTCTGCACTAGGGGACCAATTTGATTTTATTTCTCATAAAGTCACTGGAATGGGTGGGGGCCCCCATGAAAAGGTGCTGTCGTGCACAAGCTGTGGACCTGCACTGGGTCTAGCCCCAGGGTTTGCTCTCCCCCAGCCAGGCAGCCAGGCAGCCTTGCAGATGCTTTTCACCCCCCAGTTTAACTCCTGCTATCTCTGAGATCTCCCAGACACACACGACCCTCCTGCTCTCATACTCTCGAGTTTAGCTTGCCTCTCAGAACAGCAACCCCTTCTTTTTTTCCTGTCCTGGGCCCTCAGGTTACTGGCACGGCGACAACTCTTTTTTTTCCCAACAGCGAGCCAGGAAAGATGATAGAACCTGCGTGCGTGGCCAAGGGACTGGTCTCAACTGGTTCAGAGGGAAAAAATGGAGCTGTGTCTTTTCCCCCCACACCCCCCTTCTTGCCTTCAGCCAAAAGACCTGGGAGCATTTGATGTACAGTCAGCAGGTATTAAAAAAAAAGAAAATTATTGAAAAGGCTGGCCGGCTCTGGAGCTGTGACACTCTCTCATCAAACTCTGGACTTCAGCCAAGTTCATCTGTTAATGGAGAGCCACAGCCAGGGCCTCTCCCCACCACCACCCCCTCGCTCCCTCCTCTACCTCTTCCTCCCTCCTAAAAAACTAGACATCGATTATGTCTGTGCTTTTCCCTTTCTATTCAAGATAAACAAAGTGCTTCAAGTTCAGGGCACACCCTGGGACCCTTGACAAAGCAATCTATCATCCTGTCTGCTAAACCAGTCTGGCCACACCACCGCCGAGGAGACTAATGCTTCCAGTGTACAATTTTCCCTTTGTGCTGCTGCCCTATTACTAGTAACCTCTTTTCTTCCCTACCTTCCCAGGAGCAGATGTGCTTGACCACTTTGCCTAAGCCCCTCCTGGCAAAGGCATTTTTTGCTGAAAGCAACCTCAAGAATTAAGAAAAAAAAAAAAGAACTGAGCCCCCGCCTGCCCCCTCCTCTCCCCGACTCTTGTCTCTATCCCTTCGTCCACCAAAGAAACCCAGCACAGAGCTTGATTTTTTCCTTCCCCACTGAAGATTTCTTTTTAGGGAGTGAGTTCAGGTTTAAATCATATCCACTAATTCATTCTGACTTGCAATTAAATGCAAATACACTTTTATAGCCAGCATGGAGTGTATTAATTTTAACAGCAAATGACAAAATAAGAATACAGTCCCTCCAATACCAATAATGAATCGCACTATAAATCACGTTAGTGGTCACATTCATTAAAGCTTGTAAAGCTCTTGGAGATCCACGGGCGCGATGCACCACCGACCCACAGAGCAGCATCGGCTCGCCCAGACCCCACTGCTCGCACCCAAATGCCCCAAACCCCAACTGGGGGGCACAGAGAACACCCCAGCAAGTGCAGGGCACCCAAATCCTCTCCCAGTCCCTCCCAGCAGCACCACAGGGAGCTGGTGCTTCCCAGGTGAGCGGTGCCGGAGAGATTCGCAGCCCAATATTGAGGGTGGGTCTCACCACAGGGCAGAGGCATCTGGGCAACAAGGTTTAGGTTAAGGGAAGGGCCAGGCTGGGTGCTCTAAAACACAGGGCATTTACAGAAATTAATAGGAAACCACAAATCATCATTTAAGGGCACTTGCTAACAGCTAGCCTGGCCTTTTCTTAATGCTCCCGGCTGCCGACAGCGCTTACCCCTTCCCCAGGTCTACAGAGCGCTCCATTTGCTTGCCAGCACTAAGATCCTCTGCACCGTTTATTAGCCAACATGGGGGAAAGTGAGGGTTTTCTGCCTCCTTTGTTTTGTTAGGACAGCTGTGTGCCATTCCCACCCCCTCCCACCCATCCTCTCCTAAAGAAATAATTAAATCCAATTAGGACCAGAAAGTAATTTACATTTTGGTTCTGTGTAAGATGGGGAGGTGGGGGAAGGAAAAAAAAAAAAAAATCCCATAAAACACGTTGTGATGAAATTTCATTCATTTGCTACTTATTTGTCTGCTTTTGCTTTTGAGGACAGCTCAGGCTGCATTTTCCTTCTTTAAAGGCTGTACATTTTGGTGCGTGGACCGAGCGGGAAGCACAGAAGATGGAAGAGAGAAAACTTGTTCCCATTCCCTGCTCTGTGAACAAGACAGTTCTGCTGGGCAGCCCATCCTGCTCCTGCTCCTGCTCCTGCTCCTGCTCCTGCTCCTGCTCCTGCTCCTCCCCTTGCCGTGCCGGGGGCTCCTCTGCCGCGGTTTACTGATTTACAGAACCTTGGTATGTGAATGGCAAAAATTCCTTGGCATAAGTATATGTTTGCTGATCACATTTCAGATCATGTGTTGTTCATTATTATGACTTGCTCAGAAACAGTTTTGCTACAGTTATGTGGGTTTGTGCCTTGGATATTTTTTCCTCTTTTAGTACATTGAAAACATCATGGCAGGGGGGGAAAAGCAAATGAGAAAATGTTTTTGTGTCTACACTACCTCAAAAGTCTATTTTAAAAAATTACGGAAAGGAATACAAAATATTCCAGGACTGGGAAGCAAGAGGGAAAGGAAATGAGAGTAACAAATCATTTCTTAAAGATCAATGTGATGTCAAATTTTCATTTTTTGGAATATTTTCCTTTGGATGGGGATGGAATTATAGGTGGATTTGATATTTATACACTTCTGAAAACTCTAAAAAATATATCCAGCCCAGCTGATGCATTGATTTTAATTTGGTGCATTATTTAAGCATAGAATAGAAGATCATTTTGCCAGGCAAGGCACCAGTGTCAGGACCTTGTGTAGCACAGGGCAGCAAGTCCAGGACACACTGATTTCTAAAAATACTCCCCCCTTGCCTTCTGCAGAGAACTTTTTTCCAGACTTCACATTCTGGCAATTAGAAAAGCAAATAAGTCATCACTCCAGAAAAAATAAGTTTCCAAACAACGCCACTGTTTTGCTTTCACCTGTGTTGTAAAACTCCAATTAATTCCAGAGTTTGCTCTGAACTTCTCCAGCGATTTACCTCCATCACTGCTCATGGGAGATGGTCCACCTGGCTTTCCCCTCACCACACAGGTCTCACCTGGGCACTCTCTCCTCTCCGCACCCGGCGCAAAACACGAACGTTTACTTTTTTGTCATTTTCATATAGTAAATTATCCATTAGATTTCAACATATCTTACTAAAGCAATTACATCAAGAAAATGATAGCGCGTGTGGAATCAATTATGCATGCACTTGGCCAGCGACCAAAGGCTATGAAGTCGGAGAGGGCAGAATCGTTCGACACACACAAATAAAAAGCCCCTGGATCTCGCAGATGGACCCCATCAGTTCATCTTACTGCTGAAAAAGTTCATGCACTTAATAATTTATTTGTGTTCTGGATACTGTTTCCCAGCTGAATATTAACAACTTTGAACTGCACCATGCTTTTAGCGTGGTATGGGTGGAAGTCATGGAAGGGCAGGAGCAGGTCTCCTCCGAGGTTAAAATTATACTTCTGTTCCTTCCAGAATGGTCCTTTTCCCTCTCCGTTTATTTTCTTTCATTAAGCAGTTCCTTTAATCAGGGTATCCGTTTCACCCCTCCGATTCATCTTACCCAGTGATAAACTCTCCAACCAAAGCCGAGCATCAATCACCAAGGCCGGACAACCGAAGGGATGAAGCAAGGGCCTGATCCCACAGCCAGGAATTGTGGTGCTGCTGCCGGCGTGAGGGACAGGGGACAGGGAGCAGGCCAAGCCCCAGCCAGGCAGGAGGGGCGGCGGACGGCCTCGGGCGCTGGCCGGGCACGGATGCCCGGGCAGGTTATGAGAGCTGGGCACGCTTCCAGCCAGGCTGCTCCCAGTTTCCCCTCCCAGGGTTGGATGATTAATGCCTTGCCCGGACAGGCAGGAGAAAAAGACCCTTTCCTTGTGATGAGGAAACTGGGAGACTGGAGTGGAAGAGGAGCAGTGCCAGCAGCACAATTTGCTGCCACAAGCAGGGCGCTCCCTGCCCTCTGTGCAGCGTCCCCCAAAGGCAGGGCCATCACCCCACTGCCAGCAGCAGCTCTGCAGCACGGGCAGCACAGGATGGGGCCTGGGGCACGCGCTTTCAACGCTGGGCATGCAGAGAAGGGTCCGGGCACAGCCACATCCTGCCCTGCTGTCACCTCTCCCTCCGGCCCTGGCATCTCCAGAGCACGGAAAATAATTCTTCTCTATCTACGCATGTAGAATTATTTTTTAAAGGAATGTCTCCCCCAAATGGGAACAATTTCCTTCTACACTTCCAACCAAGTGTACTTAACATTAAAAGAGAACTGATAGAACATATTTAATTACTCAAGGTTAGACTCCTAATTCCTCAATTCACTAAAGGAAACTTGGCAAGAAGATGCATCATTTTGCTGCTTTCTACTGGAGCATCTGAGGGAGAAGAGCCACTGAGGCAGCTAATACACAAAACATGATCAAAAGTGATTAACAACAGCTTCATATGCAAATTGCATTAATGAAGGAGTGCAAAGTCATCATGTAAATTAAATATGTCAAATCTCTTGGTGAACTTTCAATCTTGAGAAGAAAAAACACCGCTTTAATTTTTTTACATCATCAATTTTCCAAGATTGAAAATCTAAGAATCTTGGTGCTATAAAACAATTTTCACCTTTTTTTTCTCCTTCAGCAGCCTGACAGGCTGGCCTGATGTGTGCCGAATGCACATGTTAATAGGCCAATCAAAAATGCAAAACAATTCGCAATTACTGCAAGGACCTAATGGTCATTAGAATTTACAACTAGGTAATGAACTAAAGTCTGCCCACACCATGCATATTCATAAAGCAATTTAGCCTTTGAAGATTAAAGAAGTGCTTAAAATTCAAATGAGCTTTAGCAAATTATCAGTAAGATTCATCCAAAAAGCAAAAGGGTTTTTCTTCCTGTGATTTCCTTATTTTTTTAATGCAAAATTGTTGTATCTTCCAGACGGAGCTTCAACTAAACACAGGGCTCCGAGTCAAGCCAAAGGGGCTGGAGACAAACAGAGGCAGAAAACATTGTTATGGACTTTGTTCAGAAAACTAAGCCCTTAAGAGCCAAACCTATCTCTAAACATGGTAATTTATCAAAAGCAGCACAGACTTGCTCATAGGCAGTATTGTGTGCCGCTCTCCGAGAGCAGATTAACAAGATTTCCACCACCCTCCAAAAAAGCCTTTTTCCCCTCAAGTCACATCTTCCATGTAAACAGCAAATGTATTATAAAAACATTATTTTCATCAAAGTGCAGCAGCATTAATTTTAGGGACTCGCTGCGTTTAAAAGGGAGGGATGAAAAGATCTCGGCACCGGAGCGTGCCACTGAGAAAGTCGCTGTGCTCCCGGGGAGCGGAGCTGCAGCCGCCGAGCCAGCGGAGTTTGCGGGGGCACCGCTCAGCGCCGCCGGCCGCTCCCAAACTTGGCTCCACGAGCCTCATCCAGCCATCCCAAAGGGCACAGAGCAGGGGAGACACTTCTGCCAGGGCAGGGCAGACACTTCTGCCAGGGATCCCAGGAGGAGGCTGGGGGGGACGCGCTGGCTGCTTCCCCAGCACCCCGACTTTGAAGGATGGATGAATGTTCAAATAATTCCTATTCCCACCTCAGCAGCCTTCTCCAACCTCGTGGCTTATCCTACCTGCACCCCTGCAGAGCAAAACAGATGATGCCTGGAGCTGTGCTAATGCCCCGCTTTTTTAACATTTATTGGCCACAATAGGACCTGGTGCCGTGCAACAACCACAACAGCAAACATCTGGATTGGCCACGAGTCCCTGGTTTTAAGCAATTCCCCCCCAACACCAACATTACTTCACACAGGAAGAGTCCAGGGGAGGCCAGTATGCCATGTGACAGCATAAATCAGAATTAGATTCAAAACAAAAGTTTAGAAACTACTGCCGGGCCGCCGAGCTGTTGAAGGCCAACGTCTCCCAAACCGCCTTCAAGTCATGTACCCCATTAGGAGATTTTCCCCCCACTTCTTTCTCTGTTTCCAGAGATGTAAAAACCACACTACTGGGCTCTGAGCATTCCCTAAAATAAAGCAATTAACTTATTTCCAGGCTCCTGCAAGCGATCGTGACAGCCTCCCCCCCAGCAGAAGTGGGAGCCGTGGTCCCTGACCCCCGGCCAACACAAAAGAGGCAGCCCCAGCACAATGCCTGCTGTCAGCAACTGAATTATTTTTATACAGGAATTTTTATCTCTATGGTACAAACAAGTATGTGTCTGTGCTGACTTGTTAAGCAATCCACTTGTATGTAGAATAAGATTTTTTTTTCCCTGCTACCAGTCACACAGCTCTAAGATCAGAAGAAATACATACTCTTTGAAGCTCCTCAAATGTTTTAGTTAAAAGGACAGCAGTTATTTTCTGAGATCCAAGAGTATCTTTATCAGAATTTAATTTTTCCTTATTGATTTTTTTTCTAACGTAACACAAATTTAACATAGGACAGTTTATAGTTTATTACAAAATAATACAGCCTCTATCTCTTTTTCCAAATGCATCCCACTGTGTTCTAGCTCCTCAAAGAGAACAAGGCTCCCGGACTACTGTTTCTCATTGCACAACAACTCTTCCCTAACCACGAAAATCAGCATCAGGAATAGAGAAACACGGGGAAAAGCCCCTGGTCACCCTCACACTGTAAATGCTCCGTGCAGTTGCGATGCCCTGGCTGAAGAACAACAGTTTTGCTGATCTATTCTCTTACTCCACAAAGAATAAACTCAGTAGCTAAAATGCAACAAAACCCAGATGATTCATTCAATGTCTGAAAAAAAACCCAGCTGTGATGTAGGAGCAAAGTAATGCTGGGTGACAAATTAATTGTTGCAAATATTGGGGGGGGGGGGAATACAACACAACACGTTTTTATTTTTGCATTTTATACTTCCCTACCTGATAAATCAATTACGCAAACAATTAATGCAAAATTAAACTCCTTACTTCCTAAAGGAACGAGGAACTGCGATGCATAATTTTAAAAAGGTAATAGCTGTAGTAATAGCAGCAATAATAACAATAGTAATAATAATATTATTATCCACAACAACAATAATAACACCACTAAAGGCAGGGCTCTTCCTTGAGCCTTTGTTGTTCAGCAGTAATTCCACTGTTTATTTAGGCAGAGGTTTTTCTATCTGCAGCTAAGATCAAATTGTAGGTGTAATTGTACAGCATTTAGGCAAAGCAGGGGAGGGTGGAAGCAGAAAGCCCTTGGTTCTGACTGACCAGAGCTGCCCACGTCTCCCAGCACCAGCACAGCCATTCCAATTCCAGTGGGAACCCTGCACCCTCTGAAGCACCCTGACAACGCCTACCTGCAAGGGCAGGAAAGCAGCACCGCTTCTCCTGACAGCTATTTCCCAGGGATACTGAGCCTCCCTGCCTCCTCAGCAATGCAGTTATTTGGGTTTTGCTCTTGCCCCGCTCTCGGTGTCTCAGCTATTTAGTGTGAAACACAAAAATCTGAGCTCTGTACCCACCAGATGGGGAAGTGATGGGATTTTTTTTTTTTAACAGCAACCTGTTCAGGTAAAAAGTTCCAGTAGAATTGCAGCAGGCAAACGGGGAGAGGTCTCCGGGGAAAGCAGAGGGAAGAAACACTTTTGGTGCACTGTCTGCAAACCCAGAATTCAGCAGCTTTTTTTGGCAGCCAATTTGTTTCAAGTGTTTTGTTTCAGGGAACGTATGTATTTTTCTTTGTGCATTTTGTGGATTTACTACAACCGCTCCTGACAGCTGTTGATTCAGTTAAATGAGCACATTATTAAAAATCCTCGAACACAACCACACTGAAAAACAGACACCTTTGGATGGAGCTGAAGATCTGAACACACAAGAAGAAGATGCAAATGAAACCTCTGCGAGGAGGATGTACAGCCTGGGCCATGCCCAAGCCAGGGGGCAAAAGGGGCTCCAGCCCCTGTTTGTGGTGGCTCTGTTTTCTTTGTTTCAACCAGACCCAGATGCTAAAAAAAGAATGAAAAACAATGCCAACAATCCCAAGTACAAAAAAAAAATAAATGTTTGCTAATACTTGAAAAAATTACATCCCCCAGCGGGCTGAAGTTAATGTGCTTCAAATAATTCTGCACCGTGCCCCGTACTTTGTCTTCTCTCATTACTTACTATCCAATTTTGCAGAGGAAGGACACCTATTCAGAATGAGGAGGGAAAGGAGAGGATGTTTTCATTTTGCTTTAGATCAAAGGCAAACAAGAATGCAAACTGTGGCATATTGAGTATTTTTTTCCACCGCTGTCATTCACACTGGGCTATCGAAGTTTCATACAATTCCCCAGCCCGGCTGCATATTAAGCTGGCTGTGTACAGCTTTATTATAGCGTGGTGCTGAGGAAACATTAATATTCCTGTGTTGCATCTGACAGGACATTTACATGCGCCCATCTGAGCTCACACCTGAGAGCTGCTCCAAGGTACAGTAGCTGTGCTCCGATTGTAAAGGCAAATGAAGAACACAAATTCCCTGCTGGGATCGGGGCTGACCTCGCCACACCCCACACCGCAAACCTTTCCCTCACCAACCCCAGGCAATGCCACCTCCGAATGAAGAATGAGCCACCAAGTTACCAGCCTCGGTGATAGAAGAGCAAAAAAAACCTTGCTGAAATATTTTAAAGATGCACAGCGAGTGCAGCTGGCCAATAAAGGTTGGAAAACAAACTGGCTGAACCCCGTGTGGGATGCGTTGCATACTAAACCTGATTAGAGAGATGGGGAGGATGTTTATGGGCTTTAAAATGCGTTTGGCATTAACACAGGAAGGTTTGAATAATGTGAGCGCTCGGTCTGCTCATCCAGAGGAGTCCACAGCCACTGGTCCAGCTCCTGCAAGAGTTTGATCCACATCTGGCAGAGCAAAGCACACCCAAGATGGGGGCCCTCCAGAGCGAACTGTGTTTCATGGAAATTCATTATCAGATCATCCCAACCGCTTGGGTGGTTTGTGGGTCCATTAATGTGCCTGTTATTCTTAAAAGTAAGCCATAAATCACAGCAATCCATGCACTGGTGTCTACCTACATGGGCCCAAACCTGCTACGCCCGACGTCACCAGGCGTCAGGCTGGAGCTACTGTCTGTGTACACAGTGAGACAAAATTATGTTCGTTAGCCCAAGGGAAAAACAACAAAAAAAATCCACTCAATGGTTAATTTTAGGGCCATGCTACCAGTACAAACATCAGCCTTAACACATTGAAATACATGGACTTGCCGTGTTTTACGGACTTGTGCAATACCCCAGTAGCTGACACATAAAACGGAGCGCTCCCGGATGGAAGCTGCGTTCGAATCCCTGCCACCGGGAGAAGACAACTTCCTTGGACTCGCGACATCCCTGGCAGCATCGTGACCCGAACAAAATCACAACCAGCAGAAAGGTAACGAGAGATCCTCAGCGATTAGCTAAAAAAAAAACCACAACAAAACACAAGTGGCACTGTGCCAGGCCATGTCCAGCTTGATGCTAAATGCCTTTTATTGCACAAAGCTAGTACTGGTGGATATAAAAACAGGCCGAAGCTTGAAGGGAATTTTGTCCGAAAAAATTCCCGTAATGAGGATGCGTGCAGGCAAACAACTGGAGGCTCTGCTCCCGTTGCCTGACGGTGCCTCGCAAGCCTCTTTAATCGTCTTTATTATTTGAATGAAACAAGAAAGAGCTCGTGGGCTGAGGGTTGCATATACAAAACGGGGTGATGCTAATAGGCCTCCTCCTCTTTAAAAGAGGCATTACCAAATTATGGGAATGTTTAGGGAAGACTTTTCTTCTCCCACCGGGCTAATTAGAAGGTGTTTAATTTACTCTCTGCCTCAGTTTCCGTCACCCAGCATTCGTTGCTGGGGCTCTCCGCACAGAACCTTGCGTTTATTACAGCGCATGATTTTCAAAGCTTTCGGCACGTGATGCCAACGTGCACCTTTCAAAATCTGTATGGAGCTTAAGGTGTGCCAGGCTGCCTCTTGAACCACCAGCATTTCAGATGCAGTGATGCTTCTGCTCGTGGACAGCTCCACAATTCAGTGTCCCACGCAGTAGGAGAAGGAACAGAGAATATGTTACTCATCCTCTCAGAAAATGTGATTTGCAGGAAACAAAAAAAAAAACCCCACCATAAATTTTCAGGGCACCACAATACTGTGATGCTCCCCTGGAAGGCAGAGGAAAACTTTCTACCCTGCTTCTGCGCTTCGAGTGAACTCATATTTGTGTTTCCAATAAAGAGCCATTTTTACATTAACTGTCTGGAACAGCAGGGAATAGGAAAACTAACACAATCTTTACCTCGTACAAAGGATGATACTGGTGTCACGTGCTTGCTTCTTCAAAAAACGTTATTTATAAAAGGCAACGAGGAAAGCAGGGAAACTATTGACTCTTCTCTGCTATCCCTGCACGAGCAGCATTACAGCAACTTTTTGATCCCCTACATTTTTTACATTTTTCCCCCCCGAGAAGTAAATTTCACAGCCACACAGGCCACCGCCTTTAATTAAGCTTTCAAAAGTCTTCTGACAATGCCAACAATTGCAAGACACTTCTAGAGCTCAATCATGCAATCATCGTGACACTTCTATTTACAATTTGTCTTAGAAAGAGTTTCTCTGACATTGTACTTTGACAAAACAGCCAAGCTGCCGGTTCACAACCTTTCTCTGTCTTATTTACAAATACAGCTTGTACGCAGTGCTCCAAATCTCGGGAGCAGGAGCCTTTGGGTTGCACCCTCACTATTTTTTCCTGCCTGCAATATTTTACCCAGCCTGCTCTCTCTGTTTCTTTGTAGGGGGAAAGCAGGCAGAATTTGACTTCAAAATCTTCCCGCATTCCTTCTTCCCCTCCTCTATCTTTAAGCTTTCATCTTATTTTCCAGATGCAATGCTAACTATTCAGTGCAGACAGCAGTATTTTTTTTGTCTCCAGAACAAAACAAAACAAGGAATCGAAAATCACAACCTACAGAATTATAATGGCAACTACTAATAACAGCCCAAGAAAATTTCTGCTTAAAGACATTACCTCCCAAGAACTGTAATAATCAAATAGACTCAGTCTGAAATTTAGTAGGAAATGATGTTCACCTTTCCCCGACTGCAGCAGACAGAGGGATTTCTTACATTATTTTCCCACGTGTTTTATTTGAATGTCACAAGCAGCTCGAGAATATAGGATTCAAGCAGCAAAAATGACCTCCCCTCCTCCTCCCCTCTTTGTACAGTAAATACAAGATCCACGGATCCACACTCGGCTTTATACAGGGGAATTCACAGCAGCACTCCGAAGTGTTCCCCCAACTGCATCCAAGTAACATTTAAGATCCTTCTTCACCCAAGCCCCAACCTTTCATTAATTCCCTGGGATTTATACATTCAACAAACAAACCGCCAAAACCTGACACGGGCGGGCGATAAATATTTCCTCGGCTTTTCAATAAGTGAACAGCGATTTTACATTCACTGATCTCCAGATACTTCAGTTAATATTTCCCCCTATTGTAAAATACGAGAGCGGATAACTAAAGCCCTGCCGTCGCCCTCACTGCAAATCACGGGCTGCCGGTATCTGGTGGTGAGGCTTTGACATACATATTGATGAAAGCTGCCTCGTTGGACCCACACAACATATCCTATTAATTTTCAGTTAAATTTATGGCATTTCAGCTCCAGTGCTGGATCAGCATCACTCAAAATTTTATAGCAAGGCAGAGCTGTGCACAGGCAGACACCCACATGGAAGAGCCAGGTATGGACACATGCCTGCACCTATGTGGACCCCACGGCTGCTGCACAGGTTGCACACACACACACACACACACACATATATATAAATATATATGCTCCTGTCCTAATTCCTGTCTCTGGAAAACAGCAAGATAAAGAGCAGCTTAAGGACAGTTAAAACAGACAGTATTTCTCCCTGCATTTGAATGAGTCGCTGCCTCCTTCCTCCTCTGTGGATCTTTAACCATTACTTAAGGTTCTCTTTTACTGTAGCACCCCAACTTACTGACTACAAAACTGCAGACAGGGAAAAAACTGCACCCGGAGCTCACCCACAGCACCTCTGTATCCAGGGCTAACCTGGAACACCTCTTCTGGCCTCACAACTAATTTGGAACATTTTTATATTGCTAGAAAATATGTATTTTATGGTCTCGTAGCAGAAAGAATCACTTCCCCAACTTCTGTGTATTTTTCCAAAGGCGGCCTCTATCTTTTTTTTTTCCCCCTTAATTACACACTCAAATCTTGCATTTAGCATTCTTGCACAGAAATCAGATATAAACAGCTGAATTAGAAGTGTTTGAGGTTCTTTGCAGGGACCTTCCTGAAGCCTGAACTTCACAGCTCAGCCTCCAAGACCCTCACTGGAAATTTTACTGCCGGACTCCAACTACTGGCTACGAGCAATGGGTCACTCCAGCTATCACCACACTTCCTTGTGACAAGAGAGAGCTGAACCCATCCAGCTGAAAAGGGAGATGAAAGCACAAAGGGGAGGAACACTGCAAGACCTCATAACTCTTGGTGCACCTTCTCCCTTTCCCAAAGCCAGGCTGCATTTCCAACCAACAGGAAGAATCAAGGACCCCAGCGCTTCTCAGCTACAGCCCAGCCAGGGAAGTGCAGAGAACCCACATTCTTGGATCTTCCACCCATAACGGTGCGGCTGGGCACCACAGCCAGAAACCTTTGGGCAGAAGACTCCCAACAACCACAACTCCATCTCTACTCAGGACACACTCACAGCTTGCTCTATGGACCCTCCTGCACGGCACCGGGCCTCCTCCCAGTCAAGCCCACCAAGCGAGCAGAATCAGGCCCTGCCACTGTGCCCCTGTCCCCAGCCACCTCCTCCACTCAGTGAAGCATTTACAGTCAGTTAAAACCACGGCCCTTTCTGAATTAACGGCCCCGTGACGGCGCGCGAGCCCAAATCCTCCTCGCTTCGCGTCACCTGCGCCACGCGAAAGCCAGACTTGGCTCACTGAGCCTCCTGTGCCAAATGAGTGCCAGAGCAAAGCCCTCAGCTGAGGAGGTTCCTGTCCTGCAGAACTCCTTGGCGTGGCCATCCCTCCGGCCCAGGGACCTATCTGGGACCACAGGGACGACAGCATGTTTAATTCTTGCTTGACAGATACTGTGTTTTGTCTTTTGAGCGGAGCGGCGCCGTACGTAAATACTGCGTTACATCATACCGCCGCTCCTCCATATTTGGTGATTTAGTATGGCTCCAGAGCTTGGAAGACTACAAATCCCTTCCGCCAGGCTCCTGCTTCATTAATCATGCCCTACACTTCTGCTCGCTTTCCGTCAGATCGCAGGCAGCACATGGAAATGGGCACTGCCCTCTACCACTCTGGGAAAGAAACCTCACCTTTAACATCCGTGTCTGGTGGGGAATTATTGGGGGGGGGTTAAGGCTCATTCAAAATGTAGCTTAGCAGTAGGTGAGCCCGTGTTTCCCCTCAAATGTAGAGATATTGGCGTTTCGAGGAAAGACCAATTACTCTGCGGAAACAGTACATACTTGTTGACATGACGTCTGCGTGTGCACGCACATGGCTCTGCACACAGACACGTGCGCAGGCAGACACCCGTGCACCAATACGGATCTGCTGCCACCACAAAACCTCCAAAACTGCAGCTCTCCAGCACAGTTTGGCAGCCGGCTTGAAGGCCAGGGAAGGCTGCGGGAGGATCCCGCTGAACCTCCCAGTGCCTACTGCCCTATTATGGTTTAACTTTGTGGCCAAAGCAAGCCCAAGACAAGCTCCAGCACATCATGTGATGATGTACTGCGCCTCCGACAACCCCGAGCGGTCCTGTGGGCTCCCCGAAGAGAGGTACCGGCAATGCCACATCCCAAACACCACTGGAGGGGGAGTTTGAAACTGGTTCAGGCGTTCGTTGGGGTTGATACGCTGCGGTCTCGCCTTTTTCGACTGGCAGTATTGGCGTGGTTCGAAGTGATCTGAAACGCTCGCTGCAAATGGGCGGTACTTTTGTTTACTAGTAGGGTTTTAAAAGCAGAGCGTGCCTTGTTACACTCCCAGGGTTCTGGGATTGTCTTTTGCATGGTACACTTTCATTTTTTTAACCCCATTTGTGAAAATATCTGCATGGCCAATGGCTTTCTGATTATTTTTTTTTTTTTAAATTATGCTACAAAATGGAATTATTTACCCTTTTCTCTTTTTTTAAATTACATTTCATATTGTTTGTTGCACAAAACAGAACTCTGCCTTGGACATTTGTACGGCTGACATGTGGTTGTGTAAACCGCAAACAAAATCAAGATACATCTGTCAAAACCACATCAGAGACAAGAGAGAGCACAGCGAAGCATTTATCATTTGGCTGAGGAGGCAGGCTGCAGAGAGCAGCCTTTCCTGTCAAACCAACCTTTTGAAATTTCCAACATGCCCTTAAACTTTTCGAATAAGCATGTCTGTGCGCTTCAGCAACTGCCCTCTCTACTCTGGCCTGGCCAGTCGAAAATGGCATCTTAAAGTCAAGGTCGGTGGTGTCACTTTGCCATGGGGCTGTGTTTAATTACAGTCCATACGCTGACAGCCAATATGGAACCAAGGCTGGCGGATGCTCATTTAACTCTTTCACTCCTGACTTTGCCAAAGACTCAAAAGCTCCTCGCTTTCTCGCGCGGCAGCCTCAGAACCCTCCTCCCACGGCGCTCGGGCAGGCGACACCGGGAGACGGTGACTACAATGCAGGCAAATCACGAGAGTGGCCTCAAACAATACGGCCAGAAACACCGGCTGGCACGGCACGTGCCTGTTGCTCCTGCCGCTGCGCAGGCACCAGGAAACACCGCTAACCCGAGGCAGGCAGGGCATGGACACCCCGGCCGTCACGGCGAGCAGAACACACAGACACGGCAGCGCACGACTGCCAACATGCTACATTGCAACTGAAACAGAAATCAACTCGCAAACACTTCTCCTTGCTTTAATTTACCTGCTATATGTTCCTGTTTAGGGCAAATTCCTCTAGATGACGTTGATAAACAATCGTCATCCTCTGGCGTAACCTGGATGCCAACCTCCACGGGATTGGATGCTTTTTTCAGCTCACTTGGTGAGGGTGAAGGTGGCTTATCCACAGCCTTCTCTAGGCAGAGACTGCCATTGCATTGTTTCCGTTTGTGCTCAATAAAAATAAGAATGTCCCCCAACGGAAAGTTCATCTGACACTGGCCACAAGTGAGGAGGTCGTGGTCCCCTTCTGGAGCTCCCAATGTGCCATGTTCAGGTTCGTCATCAGTGAGAATGGCTTCAAGAGGTTCGGCTGCAGTTTGAGAAACAAAAGGAGAATGGTTAGAGCTCTCGGGAAAGGCACCGGGCGCAGGGGGGAGGAACGCACCGAGCCCCTTCTTCATGAATATTACACCCCGCTCCGGAGTCTGCCTGCTCCCCCCCAACCAAATCCATACAACACGGCTGTCAGCACGGCACCGAGGACAGGGATTCATCAGTTACAGGGAAGAGATTCTGCAGGAGCAGCTGTAACATGCAGAACTCGGAGGGCAAGCACCGCAACTGTCTCCGTGTTCCTACACGAGGGCACATTTCTGACTCCTTGAACGATTCGGTGCTAAAATTAAATGGATAGGCTGAAAGAATACACTGCAAAACTCTTGTGGTAATACGACAGGAAGGGAATATGGTGTTTTATTGCTGAATGTATTATTTATGTACATGAATTCAAGGCTAAAAGCACTGCACACACTCTCACACACATGGGTGTGTATCTTCCACCAGCCAGACCCACTTTCTAAAATTCAAAAATACAGTGCAGACAGAAGGTGTTCCAATACACACAGACGCTGCACGTTCCCCGTACAGGCCGTGCAGGTAACGTGTGCATGTGTGTAAAAGAGAAGAGAGGGAGAGCCAGCCTGCATGGGCACACACCCAGGCACCGACACGCAGGGCAGATACGCAGCACTCAGAACGCACGTGCAGACGTAAACGCATGGATTTGTGTCACTGTCCCCATCGGCCCATTTGCAGCTTCCAATTTAAAAAAAATCCTAAAGGCAGGAGTTATACACCCGAGGGGGGGGGGGGAGAGAAAGGGGAGGGTATGAGGCAAATAAATAAATAAATAAATAAATAAGGCAGAAAACCAAAATGATAAAAAGTAAGTGCAGCAGAAATGCCTGCGGGGTGGGGGGAGGCACCTCTCACTTTTGAGCTACTCCTTGGGATCCAAATAAACAGCAAGTTCAACACCAAGTCCACTCAGAGATACTAGCTGGGATATTTTTTAGTACTTAAGGAAATAAGGCAATCAGTCATTTTGCATTTTTTAATCCTGAAATAAGCGAATGCCTAAATTATCTTGAACATGTTAGCACTGGTGGCCTTCAGCATCTAAAAATCAGCCTGGCCAAGCAGCTGCCACATTTCCTCACAACAGTGAGAAGCGCCTTCTTTAAACTCAAAATACCTTGCCTAATGTTGTCAAAGTTGACAAATTTTCTGAATGAGCTCCAAAAAGCTTCATTATGAGGCTATTTCTGCTCACAGAATCGTCAGTGGATGCTCTAACGAGGCAGACTCGGCTCTCTTTTCTGTTGATTTTTTTTTTGTTGGTTTTTTTTATTACATTACATTTGCAGAGAAATACCTTGGCAATCTCTGTGCAGTCTCCATCCCCACTGTCTTTCACGAGGGGAAAAAAAAAATAAATAGCAGCACCGTGTCGGTGTTCCTCTGTCTGCGCAACACAACAGGCACGCTAACAGCAGCGAGCAGGAGAGAGTACTACAAATACAACCCACCTCAAAACACTGCCAGGTAATGCAAGTGAGACAGAATACAACTCCTAAACAGTTAATCAGCCTGACCTTCTTTAGTTGGCTGCCAATTTCACATTTAATGAACTTAAAGCCACAGAGAATCAAAAAATAGATTTTAATTTGACTGCACAATATTGGAACTGATTTTGATAAAGTGCAAAAATCCAGTGAACTCAGGTTAAATTTATTTCAACCCTACCTAGGCTGAATATTGAGGAGGAAGATCTGGAGTAGCTCCCAGTTGTGCTGCGTAAAATAATATTGAAAGAGCACACTACCTCGCCGTACCTCAGCTCCAACTAGGACACAGGGATCCAGTCCATCATTTCTTGCCTCTAGTACTACTTCTAATTTAACGTAAGGTCAACCACAGGAATATGAAGGTTACATTCGTATTAATAAAAACAATGTCTTAATCGCTGGGGCTTTCTTCTAAACTTCCAGACCGACAGGAGAGGAGGCACAACGTGCGTCTCACGCTCCTCGGGAAGCCGGCAGAGGAGCAGGGTGTTTCTGCGGGATTGCCGGGCATGGCGTTTTTCTCCCCAAGCCGTTCCTTGCGTTCGGACCGAAGGGAGTAAATTATTGCAGGACTAATTCCGCCGGTAGCTCGCTGCACGCCGCAGACAAAGGTATTTTGCGAATCTAACTTCGAGCTAACCGACTCTCGGCAGCAAAGAGACACAAAACCACCCGTGTTCCCCTTGCAACTGGCTTAGCGAGGAGCTCTGCATAATCATCACTCAATTATAATGTTTTCCCGCGGCCTGATTCCTTTCTGACGCTGTCACTATTATTTAGCAGGGGAAGGTAACCCGCTGCTTCCACACCAGACAGTTAAAAGTGGCACTGAACAAAAATAGACTTTGCTAAAAGTCTGTACAGACTGGGCTGATTTACAATCAAAACCAGGAAATGAAGTGGTAATTCAGAGGTTGCTGATTACACCTCCACATTTCACCTAATTAATTTTATAGGAGGCAAAGTTCTTGAAAATAACAAGATGATCAAATGTACAGATATAAAACCTGTAACCTCAACATTTTCTATGCTCTTAACGTAAATTATTGCTAATTAACAAGAATTATATACTAATGTATGAAATACGGCTGGCACTGTGTTCGCTGCAAAACATTTGGCTCCTGATGGAGGCAGAGCCAGCAAAAAAAATATGCTTTTTATTATTACTGCTACTTTTAGAACATAATATAAAATACCGGGATTACAAAGAAAAACCCAGAATACAATTCACCTGGTCTTGCCTCCGATTTGCAGGATGCATCTTTTAATTCTGGGGCAATCAAAATTCCCTGCCTGGGTCCCTAATCATCCGTCTCTATTTTTCATGCAAATTGCCCTTCCACCAACATGTCTTTTCAGCTTTCCCCCTTCGCCCTCCTACTCCCCCCTTCTTCCCCCCGTTCCCAGCCACCAAAACAACCGCACCGGCAAAAGCGGGATGGATTTTGGAGTGCCGGGAGAAAGGAGGTACTGGGGCCGATGGGGCGGGGAAGGGGGGTGCCACAGTACGGTGAGGAGAAATGCCCGCGGGGCAATGCGGATGCGCTGCTGGGGCATTTCCCCGCACCGTACCGTGAGAAGGAGGAAGGGCTGTTTAATCCCAAGTTTGTGTCTTCGGATCGTGCGGTGCAAGGAAAGGGAGACTTGGGGGTACAATGGGAACCGCCAACACGTTATGGGGAGGGAGGGGAAACCCGGGGAGGGGGAAGGCGAGCATCCCCCGCTGCCTCCCGGAGCAAGCAAACTCCGCGCAAAATTAAGAACAA
>NC_031770.1:3283602-3310420 GCF_001522545.3 Parus major
CCGGCCGCCGCTCCCGCCCCGCACGTGAAGGCGCTCCGCGCCGGCCCGCGCGTTTCTCGGCGAGCAGCAGCCGCGGGGATCCGCGGGGATCGGCGCTGCGCCGGGGGCCGACTCGGAGCCCCCCGCCCCCTCCTCTGCTCCCGCCGCGATCCCCGTTCCACGCATCCCACTTCTACGGCTGACCGGGAAAAACACCCCCCGTACCCCATTTCCAGGGGGGCACCCATCCCCACAAGCCAGTGATGCTGCACCCCATCCCCATCCCGCCAATAAAAGAAAAAAAAAAATTTAAAAAAAAAAAAAGAAAAAAAACCCCAAAAATTAAAAATGCTCCCCGAAAAGTAGCGGGAAAAAGAGCGGAAAAACGTCTGGGGGCGGGGGGAGGGGCTGAGCCCCAGACACCCCCGGGTTTTAGGGCAAACTTTGGGCAGGCAGAGCCCCCGGCCGGCCCTGCCCGCGGCGGAGCTGCCGCCTGCAAAGAGCCAGCGCTGCTTCCTTCGCTCCATGTGCGAACCTGGCTGCAATGTCTGGGCGGCCGTGGGGGAAGAGAAATCGCGGCGGAAAGTTTGGGGGGTTTTGCGAAGGGCCGAGGGAGCCGGGGATGGTTGGCAGGAAGAAATGGCCCTGGGTTTTCTGCCATCCCTAGGAGGGAACAAAACCCGCCGAGAGTAATGGGAGAGAGAGAGAGAAAGGAAGAAATAAAGAAAAGGGGGTGGGGGGAAGGAGTGAGGAAAAGCATGCAGCATTTCCCCTTCCCTCAGGCTCACCCCGAGGAAAAGGGGATTTTTTTTTTTTCTCCCTTCCCACCCCCCTCGCCCCAAACCTTTCCAGCTCGAGTTGCCTTTTGTTGTGCAAAGAGCGCTCCCGCTTATCTTGCATCTAGCCCTGGTGTGTGGTGGCGGCTGGAGGGAGGGACGGAGGGAGCCGGAGAGTTTTTGTTGCGAACGGTGTGGTGGGGCTCGGGGTTTGTTTTTTCCCTCCCGGGGAGAGCGGATTTGGTTTGGGGTTGAAATGCGGCGGCGAGAAAGGGGCCGTTCGCGGGTGTGAGGGTGCGAGTGTGTGTGTGCGTGTGTGTGTGCGCGCGTGTGTGCTCAGCCCGGGCTCGCTCTCGCCTGTGTTTGTTGGCAGGAGGCTCCCCGCACACGCGGTGCTTGTAAACATTCAGACACGAGATTTTTCCCAATCAAAATCCACTTCCACTTTTTTTTTTTTTTTTTGAAAATCTTCCAAAAAATAGTAAGCGAGCGGGAGAACGCGAGGCGAGGGCGAGGAGGGAATCCCAGCCGCCGCGGCGCGGCTCGGCTCGGCTGTGTCCCACCCCCACCCCCGGGAGGGTGCCGCGGGGCGAGGGGGCGAGCTCGCCGGCAGCCCGGGGGGCTCCGGCCGCCGGACTTCCTCCGCGCTCCGCTCTCCCGCACATCCCGCCCGCCCGGTCACCGCGGTGTCCGGCGTCCAGCCCGCCGCTCCCGCAGGAATTTCTTCCCACTTTCGGCCGGTTGTGCCCCCGGCAGCCCCGCACCTCGCCCGCGCCTCTCCCGCTGCCGGGCGAGAGCTGCCGCTCTTGCCGCCAAAGAGCGCGGAGAGCGGGAGGCGAGCGCGGAGCGGGGCAGCGGAGTGCGCGCCGGCGGGCGAGGGGCACGGGCAGAAAGAGAAGAAAAGTCATCAAGGTGATTAAATTAGAGAGGGAGAAATTAACCGGAATGCCGAGAATCCCGAGCCGGCGCTGAGTTAATTTTTTCCCCGACTTGCTCACTCATTCCCACTTTTAATTTTTTTTTTCTCCCTGTTCTTGCTCGAATTAAAAATTAAATCCGTGAAGGGGAAATTAAATAAATTGCTCTCCGGGTTACTTACGTGAAAATTCCCGTTTGCTTAAGTGCTGGGGTTTGCCTTGCTTGCGGCGCGACATGGTGGGTTGGTGGCTTCGGTGGCTTGTGAGTCGCTCGGTTCACATCGGGAGAGACGGGTTAGAGAGGAAGGAGACTCCAGAGAAAATATCTTCATCAATGTCTTTTGACATCCAAAATAAATTAGAAATAATACAAAGATGGCGCAGGGAAGATGAATTGTGGGATAGCAGTCATGGCTTTTTTTTTTTTTTTTTTTTTTTTTTTTGTGCAAGGAAAAAAAAAGAGAGAGAGGGAGAGGGAGAGAGAGAGAGGGAGAGAGAGAAGGAGAGAGAGAGATGAAAAAAATGGCAAAAGCCCCCCTGAGCTGCAAGTTCAAGTGCGGACGTGACGTCCCTGCGAACTTGAACGTCAGGAGCCTGGATGGACAGAGACATACAAAACATGGGCAGGGCAAGCCGGGGAGAGGGGAGGAGGGAAGGCGAAGGCAACACCAATGGACACTCATCAGGGGCTGGACATGAAAAAGAGAGCAGGACAAGCCAATGGACAGTGATCGCAGGGGGGAGAGGGGAGGGGGCGCGGCGGGGGGGGGTGCACCGGCCGCCCGGCGCACGCTGCCGAATGGAGCCGGGGGGCCGGGGGCGGAGGGGGCGGCGGTCGGAGCCGCGAGTGGCCGCGGAGGAGCGGGTGCAAGAGGGGACCCAGGAGAGGGGCGAGGGGGGAAATTAAACACGCACACGGGGAGAGAGAAGGGAGGAAAAGGAGCGGGAGAAAGCGAGCAGGCAGGCAGGCAGCGGCAGCTCTCGCACGCACACCCCCGCTGGAAAAGCAAACACATCGGTGAAGCCACAGTCGGGCAGAGAGGGCTGCGGGGCAGGCTGGCCGCGGGCTGTGCCGAGGAGGTGGGGGAGCTGGGGGAAGCCAGGTAGGACCGGAGACCACCCAAAAAGCAAGGGGGGGGCATCCGGCTCCCGGCTTCCCCGCTCGCCCCCCCCCCATCCCCCTCGAAGCCGCCGAGTCCCCTCCTCCCGGGAGCTGCGGCCCGTCCCCGGGGGACGGCGGCGGCGGCCCCGCAGGAGGCTGGGGGGCGGCGGGGGCTCGGGCCGGGCCGCGTGAAACTTCGGCCCTTGCCCCGGGGCGGGCGGGGGAGCAGCGAGCGGAGTTTGGCGGGCGAGGAAGCGGCAGGCACGGGAGGAGAAGCCGCAGGAGCTGGGCGCGGGGGGAGCGGAGGGCGGCGGGACCTCGCAGTTTTCCCCGCGGGCTGCTGGCGCCCGCCAGCCCCGGAGCCCCCCTTCCTCCCCCGGCGACGCTCCGAGCCCTGCCCGCTGCCACGGACTCTGAACGAAAGCGAAACGCGGGGCTGCCGGCGGCGGGGCGGCGCGGGCAGCGGGCTGGTAACGGGGGAGGGCGGGAGAGGGGGGGAGGCGAGGCGGCAGCAGGCACCGAGAAGTGGCTGGAGTTGGGAGGATGCGGCGGCGGCTGCAACTTCGCCGAAAGGACCCGGAGCGAGGCGGACGCTGCCGCCACCGAGAGGGATCAGGTTGCGGTAGAAATAAGCTCTGGAGGCGAACGGGTGTGCGCGGAGCAAAGTGCGGCTGCCAAGGGAGTGCGAGGGGGTAACCGTGGCCCGGACGGCGGCGGACAGCCGGAGCGGAGCGCCGGGCGAGAGCCCGGGGGGACGAGGAGCTGCCCGCCGCCGTGAGGGAGACTTGGCCGGGCAGAGCCGCGGCCGCCCGGGGCAGCGAGGGGGCGGCGGGGGCCGGGGCTCGGCGGGGACCTGTTGGCGGGGCGAGCCCGAGCGCGCTCCGGCGGAGCTGTCAGGGGCCGGGGCCGAGCAGCTCCGCCGTGCGATGGTTTCAGCTTCCCGCCAGCCGCCCCCCGGCTCCGCCCGCCACCGCTCAGCCCCCCCCTCGCTCCTGCTCCCCTCCTTCGTCCATCGGCACGGGGATGCGCCCCGCGGCTGCCGGGCAGGGTGCGGGAGCAGATGCGGGACGTGGCGGGGGGAGCCAGCCGCAGGTGACAACAGCGGCGGCTCCTGGGCTCACGCCGCTCGCAGGGCTGGCTGTGCCAGGCGTGCACATGTCCCTGCGCGAAACGCGGGCGTGTGTGTCTGTACCGGAGATGTAGATATATATATGGGGCTTGATTTATATCTAATGGCACGTATAAAGCTTTTGAAGGTGGCTGCAATGTAAAAAGTAATGACTTTATTACCCCTGAAAGGTTCTGCGGTTCGCAGTTAACACTCCTCTGAATTACAATTCATTACGCTCTCTAAAGCCAACCTGCATCAGAACACCTACCTGTGCTTATTCCCAATCACAGGCATCGTTTCATTGATTTTCTTTTTTAAAAATCATAGCAAATTAAGCACTTGGTGACAACTAAATCTGTTTCATTATCGTGCCGTGTTTGAGATTCCAGAGGTGACTTCCCAGACCGCATCTCAAAACCTACAGTCAGGAGCTAATTTTACAGATGCTTTCATGAATGGCAGCGAGGATGTTCTTACCATCAGCATGCCCTTAATTCCAGCACCGTAAAAATGCCTCGATTTAAATGGAAACTCGCTGCCTTAAAAAATAATATTTCATCCTGGCTGGATAATTATTAATATTAACATTTGATCGCAATAGTGCTGGCTCCCCCTCGTTCCTGTACCCCCCCCACCCCACAGCGCTTCGCATTGTCATGTGATTGGAGGGAGATAACAAACCTCAAGAAAGAAAAGGAGTGAGAAGACATTTTTAACACGGCATGACCGCAGATTAATAATGCAGGTGGGTTTTTATTTCATTGTATTTTTAGGGGAAGGGAACGAGGCTGTTTAACGAGCAGTCGTGGACACAAAGTGACTGTATTTACAATCCTTGATGTGGCTTTCGGTGGGTAATAAATTATGACAATATTAAAATTATTTTCTGGCAGCCCAGTTAACTGCGCTGGGGACTGTAAAGCCCCTACTGATTCCATTTATGCCTTGTAATTGCGGTCCACGGTCTCGCTCTAAACCTTTTGGTGTATATTGTGTGTAAACTTTTAGCTAATAGACTTTTTTTTGAATGGAAGGACTTTTCTCGGTACTTCCTGCCGTATACATTTTGTCTCTGATCTCTGTATTTAATGGCCAAGTCCTGGTTTATGCTTTATAATGTGTTGACAAGTTTTCTAACAGACTTTCTGAAATAATGCACATATATTCACGTCGGTTAGAAACTCCACAGTATTTTTAGAGTCGAGTAGATCTATATCCTAATGCACTGAGAGGGAGTGTAAATCATAGAGGATTTCATAGCCCTTTCAGTAGTTTTCTGTATGAAGTATGAGCAGCGTGGCCTCCAGACGTAACCTTTTAGAAAAAAAGACAGTGCTTTTATTTTATGGTGTAAAGTGCTTTTAGCTTCAGGGCTCTGAACGTGAATGTGGTCAACAAACAGCTCTTGCGAGGGAGTTTGCTCCAGCCTCAGCCCTGCGCCGGGCGCTGTGGGGAGGGATGCGGGGCCGCCCCCGGCCGCAGGAGCGGCCTGAGCCCCCCCAGAGACACGGCAGCCCCCGCCAGGGTCCTGGGCTCCGACACCCCGCGGAAAGGGGGGGTGGGATGGCCCCCGGCGCTGCCGGAGAGGCTGATGATGGCTGCGGGGTCAAGCCCCGGCGCGTCCGGGGGCAGGGGGCTGAGCTGGCCCCGGCACCGGCGGCAGAGACAGGGCCAGAGGGCACAGCTGGGGCTGAGAGCGCCCCAGGAGAGCTGTGGAGCAAGGGCGACGCACCCCATCACTGCCCCGCTGCACCCCACAAGCTACATCTCCTGTGTCTCTGCTTCCACCCTCGCAGCACCTCCGTGACACACCGAGCATCTCCAGCCCTCTCTGTAGCTCCTGCACGCTGCTGTCCCCTTGCTGGGCTGTACTAACAAACCCAGTGCGTGTGGCAGGTGAGCACGGTGAGAAATGCCCAAATGCTGACTGTAACACCTAGAAACCCTGGCAGATTGGAAGGGAAGGTGAAAACAAACACAGGCCAGCACGGAAGATGACCCAGAGATCATGTTCTGTGGATTGACACAAACTTGTGTCACCTCCTGCTCCTCCGTTCTTTGCCCGAAATGCAGGGGATGCCTCGCATCGTGCTGCAGCGTTTGGAGCTGCTGTCACCCTGGCCATTTTACCAGCTGCTCTTTGGCTATGGACTCCTAGCCCCAGAGCAAAGTCAGCTGGAGGAATTGTGGCCCTACATCTCAGCAAATTCTGGGGCACAGGCTGAAATCAGCCATGGTGGGTTTCAGGCTGCCTCCAAGGGGAAGCTAACCTTAGAGAAGGGTCTGTCTCATTAGCCGAGTGCCCACCCCGACTCAGGCTGTCTCATGTGAACCCTGAGACACCAGCTCATGCCCTGGAGCAGCTGAGAGCAGAGGTGGGCACCCATCCCTGTCCCACAGCAATGGCAGTAACCTGCAGCAGTAGGACACGGTGCCCAGGTGAGAACATTCATGCTGTAAAAATTAGTCTAAAATTTAAATCTGCCAAAATGTGTCCGTCCCTTTCCTCATACCTCAGCTCTCTGCCTGAGAAACAGCGTGGTCCTCCCTACATTCAAGCACCAGAGATTCTTAGAGGTTGCTGTAGGAAGGGATATAAAACTAGCATTGAGAAGTGTGGCCTTCCTCCATCTCAGAGGCAGGCACCCAGGAGCGGGACCTGAAGGTGCAAAGGAGCGCGACACGGTTCATGCCACGTACTGCTGTCCCTGCCTATCTGCTAATTTAGTGACAGACTTGGCAGTGGGTGAGTTCAGCAACTTTGGTGGGCAAATGTTCCTGCTTCAAAGCTCCAACTGTCGCTCACTCAGAGCAGGAATCTCACTTGCCAACATTACAGAACATTAGGACCAAACACAAATTCCAAAACTCTGCCAGTTCCCCGGAGCTGGGCTGCATTATATAACGGCAGATCGCACGGGGTGCTTTCCGACACCGTCTTGATAGTCTCAATCAGGCGGAGGCAACGTGGGTGGAACTCTTATCACACCAGGCTGACTCCTGTGAATGAGCAGAGGACTTGCACGTTCTAGAAATAGTATGTGCATTAGTATTCCCGCAGGAGAAACTTGGGTGCGCTGCTTTGCCTTTTCTCCTTTTTCTTTTTTTTCCCCCCTTTTTAATAAAGGCTTAAAATAAACTCTGATTTTGCAAGCTCTTACTAGCAAGCACAGCACACACAGCAGCGAGTCCGTGCAGGATCACAGACATCTGAGCGCCAGGTGACAGAAAGATTTCGTTATCGGCTCGCCCTAGGCAGGACCTGGAATAAAACCCTGAACTTGGGGAGACTTTTTTTCCATGGGTTTCCGCAAGGCCTGGGATTTCAGCCTGCCCCTGCTTGCACAGCACCTAGCACGATGGAGCCCTGAGCCTTGACTGGGCTTTCTGGGGATAACTATAAAATAAAATAAATGGCACAAAGTGCTTAGGGAAGAGACTTTGAAGTGGCAAAAACCCTCCCTTGAAGCACACAAAGGGTTTTATGTGTGTGTGGGCAGGCAGAGTAAGGCATTACTAAAAATCTCATTTTTAATCAAATGTTTGATTTCAGCCAAACTGGGTTTAGTTTGCGCTACTTGCTTAGTTGTCATATTGTAGGTTTAATAGTTATACATTGTTTTGTAAGTAAACACGTAACCTGTCCTTGAGTGTTTCTATGCTACATTTCAAGACAACGTGATTTAAACTATGTGCATTTAAAACCTCCCAGAACCTGACCTATAATGCAAATCCATACAGTCTTAATTATTGCAGCACCAGCAGCACAGGTGAGGTAGCTGAGCTTTTGTTACTGAAGAGGCAAGGTAGTTACGGTCTGTCAGTGCTCCTGTTACAATCCCCATCTTGGAGAGGTTATAACTTGGGCTGGGTAAATCTGATTGAGCTGAAACTTGGGATTCCAACTGTCAGTCCATACAGGGAGTCATCATATGAATAAATGGCTTACCCATTGCTTGATTCACAGACTTTTATAAAATGATTTTTAATGGGTTTTAATGTTTTTTTCTTTTACTGACATCTAGGGTATGAATTTGGTACTTCTAGCTCTTCTGAAGCTCCACACTCAATGGAATATACCCAAGGTAAAGCTACAGCTACCCTGAGGATTTCACGGGGCACACCTGCAACCCTGACCCACCTGCGTGCTCCTATACACTGAGAAGAGGCCAGGAACAAGAAATGACACTTTAGTTATCTCCAAAGAGGGTGCTAAATGTGTACGATAAAGAGAACATAAATAAATATTTTTGCTAACAGTTTCACATAATCTTTTAATCTTCCTGGGCTTTATCTTCCCCCCAGAAATGTGTGGAAATGAGTCCTACCTGTGTGCTGGCATCACAGTCCTACCTGTGTGCTGAGCCAATCAGATTTGAATATTGAACCTGAGTTTAGATATCAGTTTTTGTTAAAAAGGATTTTGCTGATAAATGCTCCCTACTTTTCTCTAGCTTTAAACTTCCAAAAGTCAGTTTTTATCACCTCAAATCACACTAAGACAAATAGTGCATGTTTAGTTTAGATACAGACTCGAGATTTTCCTTGACCCCACATCAAACAAAGCCCAGCCCAGAGTCAGAAAGATGAGCCACGAGCTGTCACAGAGCTGGATTCCACAGTTTCCGTGCCCACCTCCCCACACCGTTAAGGAGCAGGAACACCTGAACTCAAGAGCAGCATCTCCTTCTGTTTCAGGAAGAGTTTTGACCGAGCCTGGCTGCAGCCAGGGGCTCTCACACTGCAGGGTTGTGTGCTGGGTGAGCCATTCCCAAACAAAGCACTGGGAGAAGGCAGGTGCTCCTTGGCAAGGTGTTCCACACATCCAAATCCCCCCATCACAGGAACCCCTGATGGCACAAGTTGGTCCTTTTGTGACACTGCTGAGATCCCAAGCCATGCATCTAAGCAGGTCACTGTGTCCAAGACTGAGCAATAGGAAGACAGGTCATTGACACAAACAGCTTCTTAAATTCCTGTTCTGACTTGAGCTGATAAGTGCACTTCTGTGCAAGATTAGATCCAAGGGGATCAAACTCTCCCGATGAGGAAATCTGGAACGCCGTACTCTGGATGTGGCAGGCAGGGAAAGGCAAACATTTTGTCTTGAAAAATAAATCCAGCTATACCTCAAACCAATTTTAAAAAGTAGACTAACAAAAATAACTCATTAATCTGAGAAACTCAACATCAGCAATTAAAAAGAATATTGAGAAATTAGTTTTGCTACACAAGATGAAGAAAGATTTAGTTGTTTTATCTGCTGCTGAACACAGTCCCTCCTTCCTAGCCTGCTTGGTGTGAGGGACAGTAGAAAGGACAGTGCAATAAAAAAGGATTTTCCTCCTCTAACTCTGCTTGATATAACCCCTGCCAGAGGAATCTACTTGGCCTTGGGTACTGCAAAATTCTTAAGCACATATTTATCTTTGGGCACATCAGCTGTACTTACATGCTTAAAGTAAGCATGTACTCAAGCATGCTGTTAGATTGGTCCCTTAACATCTTCTGTAAATAACTCACATTGCTTTTTAGAGCTTCAACTTCTAGTCACTTAGAATGTATTGAACTGAAATTTAACATACACAATCATCATTCTCTATATTCATTTTATATTACTATTTCAGGTGACATTTAGGTTTAGCTTTTAGCTTCAGCCAAGAGGAAATGCGCCTGCTTTGCAGAACATGACATAGTTTGTGTGAGGATCTAGATGAAAAATAATTAATAGTTGAGAGAGCAGAGTCCTTTCTCTGTGCTTAAAAATAAGGACAGCTTTACTGTGGGTTTTCTCCTTTGCCATATTTATTCTACGCAAAATTTCAGCTTAATTGTTAAAATGCTTACAATAATATTTAAATGCAACTCTCTGTAGTCAGAAGAATAAATTATTATATAGCCCAAAGCCACACAGAGAGGCACAGCGCTGAGGGGGAGCAGGAGTGGTGGTGAATAACCTGTGATAAGAGCCCACTTCTTTGAGCAGTCGGGATAGTTTTGCCACCATTTGTTATTGTCAGCACATATAATTCTGTCAGTGCAGTATGAATCCTGGCTGCAGTGAAAAGAATGCCTTCTCCCACCAGTATGAATAAGATTTCACTCAATTAAAATAACATGCAAGTATATTGTATGGCATTACATAGAAAGCTGATGTGCATTAAGTATGAATGCTGGAGTTGGGGGGAGTTATTGTACTAATGCTATTGTTCACTGAGCAACTATTCCCCAGCATTTAAAAAAGCAAGGGAAATTAAATACAGAAATCAGAAATAAGTACAGTGTTTGATATTACCATACTGAAATTAATGTATTCACAATTTAGACTGTAATTTACCCTATCGTATTTAGTTTCACAGCATCTGAGTGCCTGGAGAGAGAGGAATAGATGTAAACACACGGAGAGAGAGCTCCATGCACTGTCTGTGCTGACACACACCTCCCTCAGAGGTTTGGGTGCCATATCCAACATGGATTTATCCACAGGGTAAATTCAGGCCATACAGAGCACCAGTCTGTAAGTGCTATCCCCCACAGGCAGCAGGGAGAAGTTTGGTCTAGGTGTGGCTGGAGCAGTGGGATCTGCTGCCATCTCCTCCCCAACAGTGCTGATCAGCCCCTCAGACGAGCTACAGGCTCCTGGCACCCTGGTGGTGCTGCCCACAAATGAAGGAATCTGAACATTTAGGGATGTACAAGGGCAAAGCAGTTTTCGTTCCTACAAGGAAGGTCAAAAGTGCCTCACAATAGGTGTGTCTTAGGTAGCCACTGTACTTAGAGCCAATAAAAGTGAAACTATTCCCTATTAACTCTTATATTCAATGCCATACTGCACACCTGTGCATTGCTTATGAGAAGGACTAAAAAATATCTGTACCATGACACTGTACTTTTAAAGTGTCGATTCAACGCCTTTCCCAATCTCCAAGGATTGCCTCCTCTTTAGACTTACACATTCAGTGAATATGACGAGGCTAATTATTTTTCCCTGAAGTGATCAGTGGTCGTCTCTAGCACGGACCTCACATTTTCAGCCTCAGAACTTAAAATAAAAAATAATAAAAAAAAAAGAAACACACAACTGCTTTTTTCAAGTCCTAAGACAAAAATCAGTTTGGCAAATTACCTGCCATGGGCTTTACCATGCTTTACCTTTCCATCAAAGCCCCCGCGCACGTAGAAGCCTCTTTGCCATTTTTGAGAGGGGGTTCTGTATTTTCCTGTTACCTTTCCTTCCTGTAAAGCAATCAGGGAGAACGGCAGGAGGCACCATCAATATGCAAATTGCTGCCAGATAACTGGTTTCGCTGGTTCCGCCTCGGGAAGCGGCACCGCCGCCGCGGGGGCACCCGGGGGGCCCGGCGGTCCCTCCGCGCCCGGATCCCCCCGGGATGGCCGCAGGGACAGCGCTCCTCCGAACCCCGCGGCTTCCCCGAGTCCTCCCGACCCTCACGCTGCCTCGCACGGCCTCCTTCGCTGTGCTCGTGGGCGCTTCTGCTTGGGCATCGCTTTTGTAAAGGGTATGGGAGTGCTCTTCCTTCGCCCTGAGAAGTGCGGGCAGTTTGATGTCGCCTGTCTCTAATTAGAAGATGGAGATTTTCGTGCCCCCGTCAGCTCACCTGAGAGGTGCTCCCAGGCATGGAGCAGGAAAAAGACTGGCTCATCTGTGGATGCTCCCACGTGGTTCTGTATCCAAAGCACACATCCAGGCCCTCTCTTTTCTAACTCGGTATTTGAGGGATAGAAAGGAAGCCAGTGGTTTCTAAATTAAAATGAAACTATAATTCACAGGTAAGCATTTGCAAAAGTACACGAGCCCGTTTTTAAAAATCGCAAAGAAACGGATCTCAGGTGGGTTCTGGGTTTGCTCTGCTGACAGATTCAAAGCAGCACTGCTCATCACACCAACCTTCTGCAGGGCATTCATCAAAACCATGGGAGTATTTTTAAAACCCCACCAAAGTAAACCATTCAGCTAATTTATAAGCGTTCAGATGTGCAGTAACTCTAGCACAAATATCCCTATCAGTACGGTGGTGGCCCCATATAATACAATAAGACACAATTCAGACCTGTGACGGTCTATTGAATGCATAATATGCGTTTTTAAAATTGCCTGGAAACATATTCATATTGTAAAATCTAATGGTTCAGGTGGAGCTTTTACTCTTGATCAAATAATAAAATTGTTAGAGACCACTCTGTCATCCCATTGCTCACCAGCCTCCATGAGGACTGTTTTACATTCCTGTTTAAATAGGACAGGAGAGCAAAAAAGGAAAACATAAACCACAGAAGAGTTACTACAGACATTAACTTTTAAGCCAGAAAAGCAAAAGAGCTGAGAAAGAAGCTCCATTGCGGGGGAATTGTCTTTGTCACTCTGCATCCATTGAGGTTTCCTGCAGCCAAAGCCTCTGGATGGCGAATCACATCAGGATAAGGCTGCACTCACCAGGTCCCAGGGGCTGTCTGGGGCGAGGTGTCCTTGTTTGGCCTCCAAAATAGCTCCTTCCTGTGGATTTAGGTCTGCCAGGGAAGGGGACTGGTGTGGAAAGACAGACAGAGCCTGTGGACAGCTGAGACTCCCTGTGGGATGGAGTGGGTGGCAATGGATGGCCTTGTCCGTGGAAAAGGAATCTGAAGTGCAGACTAGCGATAGTAATGGTGATTACCATTAAAGCGTGGAGCTTTTCATTACTGAAAACTTCAAATAACTCTCCTGAACTATATTTGAGACATTTTTTTTTTCATGTTAACTCCGGGTTTGATTGCTGAAAAAGGTTGACTGCTAGAAAAGGAAAACCAGTGCAGTGCACAGCAGTGGGGAATCGAAGCCCTTCTTTACCAGAACCCCTGCCATATACGTACTGTCACTCACCTTCCAGACACTCAGTACAACCATTCAATCTATTGAATCAAGAGACTGTTTGATCTTATCTGCATCTGTGAGCTGACTGTCAACCTGCTTAGGCTGCATATTAAATCATCTATAGTAGCTGTATCAAGCTGGGATGATCTGTTAATTCTAAATTTATTAACCCTTAGAGTGCAGTCATCATGTTTAATCTAGTGTAGCCAGCATTTATTTTACAAGACTAAATCCTTCTTTAAGATGTGGCTGTGCTGTAGGTTAAGGAATTGGTAACGTGGAGGAGCTGGTAACTGGAAAGAGCCTCACTTTGATCTCTGTAAGCCTGCTGACAGCACCGCTCCTCCAAACACACGTGTGTGCGCTCACGTCACGCCCCTGTGTCCGGGATGTGGGGTGGCTGCACACGTGTGTGGACCTAATGACATTACCTCGGAGTTTTGCCTGAGATGAGCCAGAAAACGAGCGGCCTTGAACAATGTCTGAGCCCTCTGCCTCCAGGAGGACTTAAAATCAAAAACCAAAGTGACGCCAACCACCGCAACACGCGCTGAGCGTGGCTGCAGGTGGGGTCCTGCAAGGAGCCACCACCAAACCTCTCCTCAGAGCGGGCTCCCGCTTCTTGGCGCGTAACTGCGGTCCCAATCAATTAACAAATGTCCTGGGAGTGCTGAGGACCACGGCCACTGCAGGACACGCAGGAATCCAAATGCTCCTGTCTGCGTACGCACAAACACGCCCCGGCGCAGCCACGGCGACGCGCACGGATAATTTCATACGGATACATACATCTGCATCAATATGTTAATCTGTTCGTTACACACATGCATCTCTCCCTGCCCCTCTCTCCTGTTATCTATTATCTTTGCACATCGCCGATGGTATCAACATATTCACAGCTTTTATTTCAGTCACAAACTGCTAGGCATGCTTCCTTTTTTGGTAATCATGTGCCCGGTATCTCTCTAATGTAGCCTAATAACAATTTTAGCATTCAGATGAAGCGATTTCATTCTGTGACTGCCTTTTCTATTAGATTTGATTCTGAGAAGCCCCAGTGGGTGCCTCGGAGGCAGAGATCTATCTGTGAGGCTGCAACCGATTCAATAGCAGCCTGAGCTAACCTTGACCTTTCCCTAGACCCTGCTCCATCTGGTGCCAGCCTGGTCCCCCCCTTCTCCTCCTCCTTGCTTCACAGTCAGCATTGATCAAGGCGGAATCGAGCGTCTCTCTCCCTCCAAGGGCTGGGCAGTCGTGGAAAGGACAGCACATTTCAATATATGGAAATGATTGAGCCTCTTATGCAATCATAAATCTACATACAGCCTCGTGATTTGATATTTCATTCACCTCCAAAGATTCTCACCCTCCCTCCCACCAGCAGGGATTTATAAACTATAAGACAACAGCTTTCCCCAACACCTGGATATTACAAAGCTTGCTGTTTATCGGGAGCGAACGCCTGGCAATTTCATCTGATTCACTTTGTGGTTTATTTATCACTCCGTTGTTTCCCCTGCGTGCCTGGGTTATTTTATTTCTTTTCGGGGGCTTCTCCCGCACACCCGCAGCCCTTTTGGGCGGTGGCAGCCGCTCGGACGGGGGCTGCTGGATGCCCCGAGGGAAGGGGCGGACGGGCTGGGCTCGATCGCGGCTCGCAGCGGACCCGAGCCCGCGGCCCGGGCTCCGCATCCCCGCTCCTCTCCGGGAGCGATTCGGTAGCTGGCAACGAGCACAGGCTCCTACAATAAATCAGCGCCGGCCACTTGATCACCTTCCCACTTCTGCTCCGTTTTCTTGTCCCTTTCCCCGCTCCCCCTGCCCGCCCCGGAGCCACCGGGATGCCCCTGGAAGAGCCGGATCGCCCCCGCTGGCTCCTGGGGGGCGAATCCCCCCTTGGCGAGAGCCAGCGAGGCTCTCACCGCCGAGACTCTCCGTGCTGCACCATCCCTCTGCTCGCCTTCCTCGCTAGGACCTGCACTTACAATCAATAATTTTATTTTTCTTCCGAAGAATTCTGACGTAACCACAGTTTCTCACCGCATACCAGCCTCGAGATTACATAACCGATTATGTAAAATTATAATTGCAAGATAATATATGCAGACTCTAATTATTACCTAGAGTTTCCCGTGTAGCTGTAGCCAGGCACACAGCACATATGTTAGGAGTCGGTTCTGCAATATTTGCATAGCCAACACTTCTGGCTGGAGACGCGGTGTGGAAAAGGAATGGATAGATATTTGACAGTACATATGTATGAGAGAGATATATTATTTAATAGGAAAAGGTATCTGGAAATATATTCCTCTCTGTTTTGAGGAATTTGTTTTGCTTTATCTCCATGGGTAGTAAAAAATAATAGGAAAAAACTGTGAATTACATTGAAAAAAAAAATAGATATATTCAATTTGTCAGTTTAATATTACACTTCCTCTCTGCAATACTACAAAGATTTAGAACATTTCCAAAACTTTCAGCTCTAATCTGTGCCTCGGGTTTGTTTGGAGGACCTGCCACCACATGCCAGCTAAAAATGAGTGTCAATTAATAATAAAACCCACTCTTCCTTATTTCTGCACTCATATAATTTAACAGGTTTTGAGAAAACCATGGATGTAATGGTGAGAATTTTCTGAAGTGTGCAATATTAACAGCTTTCATTCTAAAGCACCAAAACTTCCTGGAACAGAACTGCTCAATGTTTTCTTGCTTTTCCCAATGGCCATCTCCACTTTTTATTATACACTTAAAATGCAAAGAATATTCAGCTCCTTAAAAACTGTGGTTTGTTCTACCAAGAACATACTTGGTAGAAACAATCTCAGACCGAGGCGGTTCAGGTAAGCGCACTATTATTTGTGGCCTGTAAAATTAGAAATAATTCGAAACAAGAAGTGGGAGAGGTTTCAGCTTGTGTTTTCTACCACGTGAGACGTGACTGGAAAATCTTTGTCAGTACAATGCAACAGGATTCCTAAAGTCTCTGATTTCTGAGCTACCTGAGCAACCACATAACCTCTGGAGAAGTGCCTGAGCACGGCTTGTTGTTGAAAAGCATATTGTACTTATTAGTAAAATGTGAAATGGCTTAAAAAACAGTTTGAGCTATGAATTGCCATCTGCTCAATGGGGAGAAACAGAAAGTAACTGAATATATTTTCTCACCTTTTTTTATAGTAACATAAACAACACTCCAGAACACTATAAACTTGTAGCTGTACCAAAGGCGTTGGTGCAGCTCATTGCGCTTCAGGTCAGGACTTTGTCCACACTGTTACACGCTGCTTCTTTTAACTCTCTGTAAATGTCCCAAGGTATTTTTTTTTTCCCCTGTTAGGTAAGATGGCCATTTTAATTTCATGGATTAAAAGTTTGATGCCAGTGCCCTGATACAGGGGTAGCCTGAGGTATGTGCGTGCCTTGAAACACCAAAATACAGGTAAAGCAGCGTGCACAACTTGTTCTGGTTCCCTGTGTGGGAGGGGAAGAGGGAAGGGTTTATGTTACCCAGCATTCATGCAGAGCTTTACATCACTCGTGTCCATCACAAGAAAAATTTGTCTTTGTCCTCCGTCTTCCCCCAGCCCCCTTTCTGCAGGGAAAACCTGAGGAAGCACTTGCGGACTGCTTCCTCTGGTGTTGAGCTTTGCCAGCGCCAAAAGCACATTCCTCCAGCGCCTGCAAACACAGTGACCTTCCCCAGAGCTGTGGGGGCAAGGCCATGAACTCGGCTCAGAGCACGGGAGGCCTCTGCCTGTCTCTGGAGAAAGGCCCTGCAGCAGGGCAGTGCCTGCCCTGGTCTCTGCCAGGAGCAGGACTCCCTGTGAGCTCTTAGGGAAAGCACCCGTGCTGGCAGCTGCTGCTCCACACAAATGCTACAACAGAAAGGACAAAACAACATCTTTTTGTTTTCTGCTTAGCCAGGGTGACTTCTTTCCTCTCCTTCAGCTCTGTCCACTTGGGAACATGGACTTTTTTTAACCTGTTTGTCCCGTTTCTTGCCTAACAGGAGCTCAGCCGTCCTGCCCCAAACACTGCTCCTACAACCTGTGGATTGGAGGGGAGAGAGTTCCTGGAGTCAGGGAGCCATTCCAACCAAATGGAGGCAAACTGGAAGATCTTGGCTTGGAGTGAATTTCACAAGGAGCGTGAGGACAAGAGAGCTGTGACTTGTTAAGTTCCATCCCACAGGACAAGCACATGTAAGACAGTAACTCTGCAATGCAGAAATTGTCCTCACCAGCCCGTCTGATGCTTTCTCCTCTCTGAAAGCCTGACTTGTCGAAAGCATCACTTAATAATAATACGAGGAGCAGCTTTTCTGCTCCCTTGGAACTTGGCAGGAGTATAAATACACAGTAAGGGGAAAAGAGAAATCAAAAACTTAAAAATAGGAAAGGGAAATACAATGGTGTAAAGTGGCCTGCACCCCTCATATTTTAATTTCCACCAAATGCCCCTAGAAAAGCTGGGCACAGCAAAAGCTTTGAGATTGATATGCAAAGCGTGTGAGCTGGTTGCAATAGCTGCACCACAGCGCACGCCTAGGTGTTCTACACCTCACACACACATCACCCCTAGGATTAAGATTCAAATCACCTGTCCTCTGTCGCTAATAAAAATGAAATATATTAGGGGAAGTTTGAATACGGTGGCTTGACAGAGCATGTCGTGTCTCACACGTGAAAAAATGCGACAAGCGCACAATCGAAAACAGCTCCCATTTTTGTGGCACAGGATTTTTCTGTTTCAGAGAGCAAAATGCATGCTTGGAGACCAGGAGAGCTTGAACCCTTAAACTCCTGCACCCTTGAGAGTGCAATGTGAGGTCAGAACACCACTCACTGCTACAAGGAAGAAAATCATATGTTTTTATGAGACTTCCCAATCTGCTTTTTGCTTTCCTTTTTGAGTGTGCAGAACATAAGCAGAGCACAAAAGCAGCGCTTTGAGTGGTCCTTCCCCACCCAAGAAGCTGCCACAGCAGAAAACCAGCCTAGGGTGGAGTTGTCAATGTTAGGGGTTTGTCAGGGTTTCCACTGTAAGTCTAAGCCATCCTAGCCTAAGATCCAGATCCTGCAAAGGTTTCTGGAAAAGTGTCAGCCAGGTAGATGAACACATCTTCAGAGAGCTGACAGGGTTGGCAGCTTTTTCAGCCCACCCTGGGCTCAGTTTTTCAGGAAAGCAAGAAGCCAGACAGATTTTAGGGTGGAAAGGGATAAGCAGTGCTCCAAATGAGATGCAAACAAAGGGACTTCCAGGCACAAGAAGTTATTTTGTCCTGTGTGAATGACTTCCATTATTGACAGAAGGATGGACATTACCAGTTCAATCCCTATTGGAAATTGTGTCCCTTCTTTAACTGAGGGGATAAAACTAATTAAAAAAGGTAAATCACAGCTCCAGGTGCTAGAGATGGAAATATTGTAAAGCCTGTTCAGTGTGGATTTATGCAACAGACAGCAACTGCTTCAAAAATTGCCCCAACTTCCAGGAAAAATGCTTTAAGAGGCTGTAAACAGCCAAACCCCAGACAGCCTCTGGGAAAGGCCCCACAAAGTTACAACAAATGTGTCCCAAATCTGTCACCTCAACAGGTGACCTGATGTTGGTTTCTCTGGAGTGCCCTTTTCCTCCTGAATTGTCAGGCTGGCGATGGAGGAAGACAGAAGAGGAAGAACTTTATGTGCCACTGCTTGTGCCATGATCTGCAGATAGCATGAGGACTTTGCTCCTCAGGACTGTCCATCTGGCGCCATTCCTGAGCAATAAAAGCTCACCCACAAAGTATTTTAAAGCAAACAGTTGGTGTAATGAATACCTTAATACTCCTAATACAATACCACAAATAGTAGCTACTATAAAAATACCCACTCGGTGAAAAGAGCCCAAGTTCCTTTGGGGGGCAGGAGACAGGACCCATGGAGGCTGTGAGTTTATATCACAGCAGGGTGACTTGCTCTGCCACTCACTCACCAGTGATTCCCTGGGGCTAATCCAAGCACAGCTGCACACCTTCCAGCAGAAGAGGTGTTCCAGCAACCCTTGGACCTAGTGAAAAGGTGAGCTGGCCACCAGAACTGGAAGTGTGTGCACGGGAGCATGGGGTCAGGCACCACATGTTCTAAAAAAAAAAAAAAAAAACCACCTAAAAAAGATTCTACAATTTACCATTTTTTCTTTTTTTCTTTTTTTTGTGTCTCTGTGCAGATTCTCTCTTTGCCTTCTTCAAACTCAGAAAAGCAGGGCCACTGAAACAGCCTCAAGAGGCAAATACTATCTCTGATTCATCAGCACACATAGTGCACAAGAGCAAGAGGTGATTTCGTAAGATACCTGGAACAAAAAGTCTTTATCATTCAAGATCAGAATTTGTTTACCAGGGACATTATTTAAGCTAAGGAAGACAGGCATAAATCTGAAAATCTGCCTTTAATTTACTCTGTTATGATCTGTATTATTGTTCTTGCAGTGCTCTTTTTAGGTGACTTTACAGTAGGTAGGCTTGAGGAACACGAGATGAGTTACTTTGTGGAGAGCTGAATCCTAAGGTCTGATATCATGATTTTAATTTTGTTGGTTCCCAACCAGATTCACCCATTTATTTCCTTTTGAAACTGTTTACTTTACAAATGTAAATAAAAGCACTGAAATCAGATGTACATAAGTACATAAGGAATACTTATAGTACCTGAGAAAGAGCACTGTGTAAAGGGGTTTTTTTGTTTGGCTTGGTCGTTAGCATAGTACATCAATTATTTCATGCAATTTTTTATCATTTTACCTTTATGCTTTGGCCTACAATAAAAACCTGTTCATATCCTCATATCCTTACAAGTAAAAATAAGGTCTCTTACATTTTTAAAATTAAGTGTATCTTCCACTAATCTTATGTGTCATCGTTTTTTTGGTTTTTTTTTTTTCCATGAAAGCAAGTGCTGTTTGCTGTGTGTGACTATTTCAATGAGCTAAATATCTATAGAAAACTCAAATCATTCACTGGCCTCATTTTCTCCAGTTGCTGCATTCAGATTAATAAACCTGTTTCCTACTTAAAATGAAAAGAGAATTCAGAAACATTTAGCATCAAGTGAAAAAAGCAGCAAGAAAAAAATGAGTAACAGATACTGGGACACCACATATTTATTTTGTCCTGTCAATTATTTTTAAAGAATTCCTTGCTTATGGAGGAAGATTTTTTAAAAACCTGAACTATTAAATAAAGATGTCCACAAACACCGGTTTCTTCATTTTTCCTCATTTTGGAGAGAGTGAATACTGGAATGGTTTGGGGTTTTTCACTTTCTATTATTATACTTTTGCCAGTGCTGAAAAGAACTCACGTTTCAAGGGTCACAGAATAAACCTGCATAAAGCGTTTATGACACTGCGGTAACACATTTATGAAGGCGAATACTCACGGGCACTTGCAACATTAGGAAAACACCAATATCAGATGTTCTCCTCAACACTTCAAAGCTGCAGCCGAGTGCAAAGTTCCAGAGGTAGCAGCTACTCCAGGGTCAGCGGTGGCCCCGAGTAAACGCGTTCGGAGGCCTGGACCTGGAGGTAATTTCAATGTGTTCTCATCCAGTCATGAGCACACAATCACCTATTGAAAGTGTCTGGCTTGGAGTGCAGACAGATGGAGAGCACAGGGGTTAGTACAGCCAGGCCTTGGACTGACCTTTGCAGAGAGAATTAAATCAGTCTGACCTTGTTGTGAAGCCTAAATTATATCCATAGACCCCCAAATAATGCATCTTTAATGCATCGCTGCCCTCTTTTTATCAGCCTCTTTACCTCGAGGGTGTCTTGTTTGCTAACTACTGATGTTAAATTGCAGCTATTTATGCTTACATTTGTGACCTCGGTGGACATCTTGTCACATTTTTCATGAGCACTTGGAAAAGTAGAGAAATATTTATATAGAGAGAATACATAAAACTGAGGTCTCGTTTCACTTCGACGTAAAATAAACATTAATAGGAAAAGAAACCTGGTTCAACTGTGGGGAGCTGTGTTCATTGTATAAATCTAACACAATAGTCATTGTATGATTCTGAGCTTCAATATCATCCATAACCTATCATCTGGACAGCCTGGAAAACAGAACGGTGCCACGTAATAGGATTTCCAGTATCTTACAAACACCTTTTCTTCTCAGATATTTTTAATATTTCAGGATTTTTTTTAAATTCAAAATAGTGCTAAGAACAGAATAACCCCTGTGACACCTGTCAGTTTTGGTAATACAGACCTCTGGACAGAAACAATACCGAGTCCACAGCCTGGAATCTCGACTGGAAACCAGCTCGGTTGAGGCCAGGAAGCATTTAATTGATGCTTCTATTGACTGTAACAGCAGAGGAGCCCAGTGGAAGTTCAGGAGAATTGCATCCTTTCCCACTGCCTAAAAGGCTCCCTTTCGTGGTTTTCTCGTGTATCTTAACAGAACAAAAGATGCTTCGCAAAAAAATCTCAGTCCAGGATATTGTTTTCCAAGTATCATTATTGTAAAGTGCATCGAGTTCCATTTTAGCTTCTGTTAATCAAAATAAAACTGATTTAAACTACAAAAGGAATGAGGTTTTGTTCCTCTGCTGTTAGTTTGGGATCCTGGCTCTGCCACTGGCTGTTTTTGCAATTTGGGCAAGTCACCGGGGCTGTCACAGGGAATCCTCAGGGAATCTCCACATGGAAAGCTGAGATTCTCAGGTGGGTGAGGTCCACCACACACAGGATTGGCACCACAGCACTTCTGTGCAGGAGCACCGTTCCCAGCAGCAGAGAGCTACCAGGGTGGCTCACCCAACTTCCAGAATCACTCCAGGGCTGGCCCTGCCACCTTGCTGACCTCATCATCCAGCTCTCTAAGTCGACACAAAAATATTTGCTCCCTTTTGCCGAGAGGGTTTTTGCTGGTTTAGCAAAGTGCACGGAACGAGCGAGGGGAGAGGAGCAGCAGCAGAACAGAGCACGCAGCTGCAGGGTGGAGAAGAGCAACCCAGTGCAGCACTGATTTAAATCAGCTGCACAACCACACCATTAGATTAAACTGCTGATGAAGGTTAAGTTTGGTCTAATCCTTGGCACCGAAGCAGCTGAAATGCTGGAAGATGATGCTTACTCCCAGCTTGATTCCTTACAGTGAGAAAAGCCCAAACCATCAGAACTGTATTTGCATCACTAAAGAGCCGCCCTCCTCCAGGGTGGGCTACAGTGATAACGCTCCTCAGATAAACTGGGGTGAGCAGTGTTTGCATGCTGAAATAAAAATTAATATTTCACCTATTGCCCGTGAGATTAGACTGTTTATTTTCAAACTAGATAAAACAGGGCACACATCCATCCCAAACTGCCCACTATTACCCCCTCAAGAAGCTCCTTCCTTATCTCAAAAGCAAGCTTTGGGATCAAGTCAGGCACTCAGCATCCTGCAGGCAGTAACCACCCCTGAACGCTCTGCCTGTCCACAGAAAGTAACAGCTCTTGGTCAGAAGCACCAGCCCTGGGCACAGGAAGAGACACAGCTGCACGCAACACAAACTATGTGGTGCTATTTTAATTGGGTTTATTTGGCTCACAAGTCCACAGGTGCTACTGAGAACCACATAGGGGTAATCTGCTTGAAAAGCAGAGGTCAGTGCAGCCCAAAGAGCTGAGCTGTTGGCATTTTCTGCCTACAAACGTGCTTGAAGTCCCTGAAAATGGAAGTTTCGCATTGCCAAAATCACACAGCAGAGCAGGAGCACCAGGCTCAACCATACTGCTGCAGATTCTGCCTGATATTCTAAGGGTCTTCCAGATAAATAAAGGTTCCTGTATTTCAAGGGACAGGAGCAGCAACTGACTACAACAACAACCAGTCGGGGTCTGTCAAGTCCCCCGAAACCAGGGTCACTGCTGCAGCCCAGGTTGGAAAAGCAGCTCCCTTCTGGCAGCTGGAGTCTTTCCCCACCTTCTCAACTCTGACAGTTCCAAGGTCACTGATCCCAAGCTCTCACAGCTGAGGCAGCAAAATTCAGTCTTGCCAGCCCTGCTGAGAAGTCTTGCTCCAGCTCTGACCCCAGTACTCTTAGTTCTTCTTCCTCTTGTATGTGGTTCCCTTGTGGTTGCCTACAAGGTGTGTGGAGCAAGGAACAGAGCCCCCAGGAGTTATACATGCCTATCTGTGTTTGTCCAGTTGTGGAAGACAAAACCACAAGACAGGATGGACATAGAGGAGAAACAGGCAGCAAAAAAAGGCCTGTGTCTTCAAAATCATTTAAACCTCCAAGGCTGCAAACTCCAAAAAATCAAGTGTGATCTAAACAGTCATGTAGGATATAATGAGTACAAACTACTACCAAGTTGCTTTGTCTATACAAAGCACAAAAGGCAGTGATAATCACTCCATTTGATTCCATGATCTGATTTCCTGTGTTACCTTATTTCTCAGAGACTACAGCTCTGCGTACCACAACATGCCTGTCAAGATGTGGATTTACAGGTTACACTGTAGTAGAACCTGCTGGTTTTCAGCTCCAATCGACATCTGCTTGTCTGTACATGCCTGTCAGAGTTGCAGTCCAGATTAGGAAACATTTGTTTATGCCCCAAAATCCCCAACATATTTTTCCAGCTATGTTCCCAGTGCTGAGCTCCATGCCACTCCAGCTCTCTGGTAGTCAGCTCTCACACTGCTTCCTGGTATAAAATTGATTAGAAGCAGCGTGAAATGTTATCAAGCTGACCCTCGGGAGGCTGGGCCCAAAAATAACAGATGGGAAAAGTGGCCTTTTGATTAAACTTTCAATTGCCAAAAACTGTACATTTCCCCTCAGCGTGCATGTGCACACACGTTGTAACTCAAGAGAAGTCCACACGAGCTGCAGGCACAACAGAGAGCTTAGAACAGGCCTATTCTTATCAACACTGGTGTTGCTGAAGTCAGCAGGACACTGGCCATCAGCTTCAGCAGGGGCAGGAAAAGGGTCCTTTGTTCCACTTTTTATTTCACATCTCTCTCTTCCTGGTGCCGCTCAGCTGATCCCGGGGAGAGGATGCGAAAGTAACCAGAGCAGGCCCAGGCTGGCTGCCCGTGACACAAGAGCTGCTGGAGGGGGGCGGTGGCAGCTGCTTGAGAGAGGTTTTGTGCAGATTTTCAGGCATTCTCTAAAGCCCAGGCCAAGGTGCTTTCAGGGTGGTTCTGGGTAAGTGCACTTCGTTCCTTTCCAAGGTCCAAAAATTACCAAAAAGCTCTTCTGGTAAAATCCCGAGAGACCCAGGTTCCACTGCAAGGAGACAAAGGAGCCACAAAGGATTTTGGTGGGAAGAAAAATGACAAAGAAAGCAGCACATCTTCATGCATGCCTGTACTGATATGAACCTCTGATAACACAAATCTGATTTACATATTCACATATTTATATGCCTGACTGTTCCCATTTCAAAGAGTCTTATTGCCTAAATTGCTGCAGAATAGCCAGATGTAAAGGAAGGAGGGAAGGATGGAATAGCAGACCTTGGAACCTGAATTTCCAGGCCTCGGTAACTTTGCCACGGTCTCATTTGCATAGGTTTTTTACTCTGTTCTAGAAGTGCCAGCTTACTTTGAGCCACTCATACACAGAGCATCTAGGGTAGAGATTAGTAACAGAGCAGCTGGGGATTAAAACACAAATGTTTGTGTCTTCAGGCCCAACATTTAGAGCTCACCCCTCATCCATGTAAAATTTGTCATATCTAGTGACAGGCTGTGAGCTGCTGCCGTTTTGAGAACATATAATAAAATTGATCACTGGTTTCCTGGACAGTTCAGTGCTGTCCAGACCAGGATCTGCCTGTGAGGCACAGCAGGACCCTGTGGTTGCTTTTTTGCATGTCAACAGAGCCACAATCAGTTTAAAACTGGTTTTAAGGCTTACAGATGAATGACAAGAGCCAGGCATTATGACAAGTAATGATTACCATTATGCTGGGAACAGGGCTTGAGAGGAGCTGGCAAGAGCTAACAGGATGAGGAACATACACATTCATCCTACCTCCTCCCATTCACACTTCTCTTTCTCTCTTTTCAGAGGATTCAAGGAGCTTTATGTCCCAACCCTTGCTGTAGTTCCTCAAAATTTGAAGAGGGCAGCTCCCCTGCAGCACCATCACATCTTTCTACACTCATTTGCTCTTTCCCCACCACGTTCAACCACGGAGTTTGCAGTGTGTACAAAAACAAAAAAGTTTCCAAAAGACTTATTTAGTAAGTCTCAAGGAGTACCAAGTCCATTATGGTGAGGGTATTTGGGAAGCAATGGCAAGAAAAGTCGCATGTGCTCGGTAGGGCACGTCTGTCTTGAGCAAGGAGTTGGGATTCAGTCAGGGCAGCAGGGTGTACCTATGTGCAGCTTGCACACCCACAGCAATTTAAGGTAATATTTTGGTCACCAGGCTCAGACCCCAAGTACACACTGGTTTAAGATCAGATTTGTGAGAGGCAGAAATTGGAATCGCATTCTAGGCCTGTTGTTTAACATTCTACGTATGTGAGATAGAGAACGAAAGAATAAGAATTATCTTTAAATCCCTGCTAAATCATGCCCTGCTTTCTCAAGACAACCTCGAGCTTTAGTAGTTCAGACAGATTCTCTAGCTGACAATTAATATTAATGGGTAGATTTCACAATGTGGCATTATCACACTGTGCAATGGGTGGGCATACCATCTGGGTTTTGGCAGGTATTAGATGTAATCAAAGGGATTACTTGGCTCAGGAAGAAATAGAAAACCTTGGGTTTGTTTAGGCTTTTTCTTCTTTTGTTTAGATGCAGTGCTCTAGGTGCACTTAGCTGTTTTCGCCTTGTCCTTTTGTTTCTTGTGATGAACGCTTCCGAGTTTACACGGGGAACGAGAGCCAGATCACCAGCGCATTCTGGTAGTGGGAGCGAGGACCGATGTGCCTGAGAGCTCCCTTTTTCTCATGCATTGTTGTTTTGGGATCGATTGGCAGCTCGTTTAGGGGTCCGCTGCTGCCTTTTAGAAGGTTAAGCTGCGAATTTAAACAGTGAAGGAATTAAAGGTAAAATATATCTAGATAATCAACCAATCGGACCTTTTTTCAAGATAAAAGCTAAAGAAATCAGGTGTATGAGCAGATGCACGCAGAGGACTTTGTCCTCATCTTCCCACAAAGCAAATACCAAGTGCCAACTTTCCGGGGGGATGGGGGGAGGAAATTCCCCTCCTTCCCTCTTCCTCCTCATAACCCAGCCACAAACAAGCCCCCGAGCATCAGCACCACTAAAGGGAGGAGACTAAGTTTTAAACTTTAGGAAAGCTATTGATTTGGGAACCTTTCTCCTCTCCTGTCTGTGTCCCAGCTGATTGTAACTAAGTAATCCTCATCAATCTGTGGTAATGCAGGACCATGTTTATTGCTGTAGTAGTTAAGTTGTTGTTAATTTTACACTAAACGGTTGTTATGATGATGAATGAGTAGCTCGGGCTGCCACCCAGGGGACTTCAGCCCGTACAACCGACAAAAGGGAGAGCGCAGAGGGAAGATCAGGGAAAAGCCAGAGCGCCCATCCGAGAAGTTTGTTCGGGACCTTATTAAAGAAAAAAAAAATAAAAAAAAAAAAAATAGAGAGAGAGAAAAAAGCAGAAGCTGATCTTCAGGTTTGTATTTGAATTTGGACGCTGTGGGGTAAAAGGTGCTGCTTAAGTGTAATTGCAATTCTTTTACATACTGGCTAGGATCAAAGAGGGGAACGAAAGCACAAGTGATTTCCCTCCCCGGCCCGGCAAAGCAACTGATGGGATCCTGCCCAAAAGCATCGCGCTCATTAGCTCTTGGGAAAAAAAGCCCCATATATAAATTCACTCCCTCCCGGGGTTTTCCTGCGGCGGGAAGGTTCGATAATGTAAACTGCAGGCGTGAATAAGCGTGCAGCCTCCTTCCCGGCCCGGAGTCTCGTGTACCCCGCTCCAGCCCGGGGTCCCGAGGCCCGGAGTCCCGTGTCCCGGTCCGTGGCGGTGCCAGGCCGGGGTCCCGTGTCCCGTGTCCCGGTCCGTGGCGGTGCC